>NC_069710.1:24384585-24437085 GCF_027358585.1 Pangasianodon hypophthalmus
GGGGGGGGGGGGGATTACAACAGTGACATCAGTGGTGTTTGTGTCTGACCAGCAGTTCAGTGGAACTCCAGGCTGTCCTGATAATCTCCCTGTATCAGTTAGGCTTGTGCGATGTAGCTATTTATAATTTCTAATAGCCTCTACACGGTCTTACACTGCCACAATGTACAGTGATGTGTACTCTGATTATATTATATTACCTGACCTGTCAATCTTCACGCATTTTGCATAGACGCTCCGAAATTTAGTTAGCACTCAAAAATACACCAACAGCGCAGTCTTTTTCATGATTTGCACAGGTGTTTTGAGCTCTCCAATATTTACTGACAGCACCTGGAAACCTGCAAACCCCACCCCCTCACGTGACTACCTTTACTTTCTGTCAAGGTAAATGGAAAATGTTTGAAGTTCATTAATATGAAATAAAAACTATCAACTTGTGTTCAACTTGGCTAACATTAGACAAGTACATATTTAATATCAGGTCACTATAATTAGGAATGCCACCAACAAAAAAACAAATGGGAATGAGAAAACTATTTTAACTTAAAAGCTTAAATAGGCCTACAACCAAGTGTCAAATCTAACAGTACAAATAATGTTAATGGTGATAATTAGAAAGTGATTAAATGTGCTGTTTTCTGCTGGTCAGCACTCAGACACGTTCAAACACTTTAAGCAGCAGAATAGCAGACAAAATGGCAGCCATGAGGACATTAGGCAACTGATTTGTAAAAAGATTATAATGTTAAAATGTACTGTTATGGGGTTTTTTTTCTGTTTTTTTTCCCCCTTTTTACCGCTGTCACTTTTTCCCCCACTGCTTAGTGCATATTACGGCAAAATTACAAGTTTCCACGACTGCCACCACCGGCAAGCAGTTCCCGACTTTCCCGGCTTAAATTAAGATGAGTAATTTTAGCCATCTTTCACACCTTTTTACATTCGATTAAGAAAAGCCAGAAATTCTGTTCCAAATATGGCAAATACAACAGAAAAATCATGTGACTGAAACACTAGGATTGTTTTAACACTTGTTAAAACAAGTAAGCAATTCACCAACAGGACAAAGGCAAAATGGCCTACATTTTTTTTTTTACCGGTTAGGGAAAAAAAAGCTTAAATAAGATCAACACATTGACAATTTTCACTCAATGACCAAACGGCACAGTCAAATTATGTCTCAATAAAACTTAATAAAAACCCATTTAATAAAACAGAACAACACTGAGTACTTCAGTTGATTTTGATGAGTGGAGAGTCTGATAATGTTTTTCAGTGTAGGCAGCTCTCAGGCATTAATACTGACTGTCTTGACAGCAGGTCAGTCACCTTAACATCTCCTCTCTCTCTCTCTCTCTCTCCCTCTCTCGCTCTCTCTCTCTCTCTCTCTCTCTCCGAGGGAGAGCTCGTCCTCCTCAACCGGAGCAAATAAATTCTACTGCATTATGCAAGACGCCAATGATGTAACTACACTCACAAAATCACCACATACACACACACACAAAAAAACACACACACAGAGCACAGCAGCCACGCCATAGCAACCAGCATGCCAGCTACAAAATCAAAACAGACTTTAAAACTAGTGCAGTTACAGTTACCCTCCAAATCAATCTAAAACACACACACACACACACACACACACACACACACACACATGTGTTTCTGCTCCTGACATGTGTCTAAACTCAGTGTTGGTAGCCCACTAGGATTGAGAAAATGTATGCCTGCACATTAGGAACACATTAAGAGCCCAAAGAAATCCTTGCCAGGGACTTTATGGGACTTTTTTGAAGTTTAGTGGGAGCGTGTGCTCATTTAAACTGTGCTTTTTTAAATTAAGGCATTCAGATACCTAGATTCTCCCACAAAGAAGAGAAATTTGATAACCTGTTAACTGGAAAACCAATAACCTATGGTATGTACACACATTCACAGAGAGAGAGAGAGAGAGAGAGAGAGAGAGAGAGAGAGAGAGAGAGATTGATCCGAGTGAACTTTCAACACTCTTGCACGCTGCTGGTGAACATGATTACGTAATAGGGTAAAGAGGGAACGGCGCTTAATACACATGTGCACACAGAGCACAGAGCAGCGAGTAGAGATAATAAAAGCTAAACCACCAACACACAAGCACATGTCATGCATTCAAACACAGACACAGAGTGCCTAGACAGTATGGTATAGAATTGCAAAACAAGCCAGGGATTCCCCGCCACTAAAGACCATTACACTGTGACCACAGGATCTAGTCCCGCCTGATTGGCTAGGCCATGTGTATTCATTTCTTCTAACAGAAAGGAGATCTGGTTTTAAAAAATAATAATAATAATAATAATTAATCAGACAAATCAATGTTCCTGATAGCCTGCTACGTAAAGATTTTGTAATGTAACCATGATAATGAGCAGAAACATCGGTTTGGGCTAGGCCTATATTTCTGCTAACTTAAAGTAAGAAAAATAAATGACAGATTTTATTATCTATTTTTTAGCAGCAATTCTACACAGTAACGTTAAGGAACTAAAAAGCTACCGACATCAGTTAAGTTTTCTGTAGTGCTATTCTTTGCTTCTGTTATTTTTAATCACAGCCCTGTTGAATGCTCAAATCTGACTGGTCACAATCAGCTCTGACAATAGCGCTGTAATTCAAATCACAGGTTTCTATTAATGGACTTGTTCTAATATATTATAGTTTCTATAGTAACAGCTCATTCACAGGGACTTCTAAGGCAAATGTCCCACATAACCTAAAACTAAACATAAAAAAAAAAAAAAAAAAAAAAAAAAAAACATGCTGTTATTCACAGTATAACATATAATCAATAATATGGGGAAGTTTTTTTTCTAAGCACACGTTTGTTTAACAGTTTTGAAAGGAGTCTCCAGTGTCACCACCGTCAGAGGAAAAACTGCAAATGTTTCTCAGTAACATGACAAGCTGCACTGTTTCTGTATTGACTGTTTATAGATATATAGATATAGATTATCCATATAGCTACTATATAAGTGATAACAGGAAGTAACTAGCTTTATGGACAGTCACAACATTTCATGTAACTATAAACAGATAAAAAGCATGACACATTGCTCGTTAACAAATACAAAATTTTAATTGCAAATAGTTGTGGCATTAGGGGAATAAAAGACTTCCAGCCATGCTGTTATAGGAAAATAATGTTTGCGGTGGGAACAGTAACAATAATCACACCACTCGTTGTTGATGATTTTCCTATAACAGCATTCCATCCCGTTTTATCCCTTGCTTATATTAGATCACTTTATTGGGCATTATCTCTTACCTGAGACACTTAAAAGGAGGATAATTTAACAGTAAAGACATAAAACACACACACACACACAGGTTGGCGCCCACAAGCTCAGCATAGTCATTTATGAAAGTACTGCTTACACACACACACACACAAGGCTACAGCTGAGCAGCTACACCCTGTCAGTCCACTGTGCTGCTCCACTTCCCCACCGCTCCTACCACTGGCCTCAAGCGCGCACACAGGGTCATCACACGCAGCCCTCTGGATGCTACGCAATCCACTCAATCAGCACTGCGCAGATAAGCTGCCTGTATCCACTTAACTTGTTTTAACCGGTATTATCCACCTGGTAGCCACGGTTTCAGAAATTAAACAACTCCAGTTTCTCATTTCAGACAAAATAATATATTGATGAGAACAGTATACTGAGTATATGTATGCATGTATGAGTACATCACAATAAAGAATGTCACAAAATTGCTTTTCGAAGAGATTCACAGACATCATAATCCATGTCTAAATCAGCAACAGGTAGCTGATCATTCATTCATCTTCAGTAATTGTTTTATCCTGGTCAGGATTATGGTGTGTCCTGGGAACACTGTGCACAAGCCAGGAACACACCCTGGATGGGACGCCAGGCCATCACAGGGCACCGTGCATGCGCGCACACACACACACACACACACACACACACACACACACACACACACACACACTCCCACCTAGGGGCAACTCAACATAACCAGTCCACCTACCAGCATGTTTCTGGGAGACTGGAGGAAACCGGAGAATCCAGAGGAAACCACAAGAGAAGAACCCAGAGGAAGACACAGGGAGAACGTGCAAAACACCACACATTCTGTAACCCGAGTTCAGGCTCAAACCCTGGTGCTGGGAGAAGGCAACGCATCTTTTACTTTTATTAAAAGGTTAAAAATATTACTGAAATCGATGGTATTCTACGGATTTCTTAAATGTGGCATGACGGTTTGTGAGAAACATCCTGAAGATGTCATGGGGAAGATGTAACAATTTTCCAGGAATGCTTAACGCATCAAACTCGACGCTTGTGGTGGAAATGCTACAGTGCAACAGTACACCTAACTTATATTTAAAAATGGGAAGCTCTGAGTAAAAAGGAAAGAAGGAAATACAATACAAGAAGCATGCCTACTATAAACTACTGTGTTACATTATTTCATTCAAAATGGACCTAGCTGTGTTTAAAAAAAAAAAAAGTTGGTGATGGGAATTCCCTAATTTGACGAGAGCATTACAGGCAGGACTAGCCTAGCTGCCTGTGAGCGCTCCTGTAGTTAACACAGCTAGAACTAAAGCGTCAGTCAGGCTAGTGTGGGCCTCCGCTCAGTCTCTACTCAGTCATAAGCCTTAATCCCCTTAAACAACAATCACTCTGTTATGTAGGCAAGTCCTGAGACGCCTCATGTGGCCTGTGTGTGTGTGTGTGTGTGTGTGTGTGTGTGTGTGTGTGTGTGTGTGTGTGTGCGTGCATGCTGTGCAAACCGCCTAACCATGTCTGTGGCTATAAATGGCCAGGTTAAAACAATTATGAGCTGAGTGCGCTGGTCAGAGTGCACACACACATGCACACACACGTATGTAATATTCATCCAGAAGCGTGATGCGATGTTTAGTCCAGATTTTCACTGCCACATCCATGACCCGAGAGAGACGATGTCGGATGTTTGGTTTGGTATGAAGAAGAAAAAAGAAAAAAAAAAAACGCCCTTGAAATGTTTGGAGCTCCCAGCAGCAAGTAAACATTAACATTTAATGCCTTTGCTTTTCTCTAAATACAGCTGTTCCTTTTTCCAATCCATTATCTATTATTCACCACCACATACATTTGCACTTCTCTCAAAGCGCCGTGCATCTCAGACGTTTGCTTTTATAAACCCAAGAGGTCAAATACTCATGAGCGTCAACACACACAGCCTAGGAGAGTGAGACGATGAGTGCTGATTATTCAGTGTGTTTTCAAACACGTCGTGCTATTCAATCGTTTTGAACACATTCTTAAAAAAAACAGGAGCGCGAGAGAGTGTGTAATGGAAGAGGAGACGTCACTTGGGTATTTCGGCATGGATTGGTGACAGATCATGAGATGATGCGCGCACAGAAATGGAGGCAGGAGCGTGTGTGCACGCTCAGGGTTAAAGAGACGAGGGCAGAATCGATGTTTAAAAGGCTTTGCTCCACAGGGACTCCCATCAGCGCGCGCACACACACACTTTTAGTTTTTCGCTGTTGTGCTTCTACAACTCGAGTGAATTAAAGGTTTTGTGTAAACAGTTCTGCAGGAGGTACAGTAGGATGGGACGTGTCCAGGGCAGGGTCAGTGATACTAGCTGGAGGTCGTATGTAACCCAACTACGGATGATGCACTTGTACAAGGTTCTTGTTATAACTGCTAACATCTTACATATCTCTCTTACTTTTTAAACGCTAGTATTTGCTAGTATAACTCTTTATGGTCGATCCTGACATCTGCACCTCGATTTCAACCTAGCGTACACTGCAGTGTAAAGTCAAAACCTGGGTGACACAGTAGGAAAGACAATAAACACTTTAGCAAAATATCTCAATAACAATTACTTGATGATATTTGATGATAATTGCTCAGTTGATTAAAAACACCTTAAAAAACTTTAGTTGCATCTAACAGGAGACTTTTTTATTATGACTCCAACATGCTAAAAGATGAATCTGTGTAACATCTTATTTTTCCTAGGAATGTAGTCATTCGTTTTCTTTTACCATGGGATTTTTAATGTAGAACCCGGTTGAAAAAGTTGTTGAAAGTCCACACTCAGACATGTCATTACATGTTTAGAGTCTGTACATCAAACCCAAGTGGAGTTGTGCTCAACGCAATCAAGCACTCGAGTGTGAGATTTACCAACAGAGCAGCTTCTTCCTTTCCAAAAAGTCTCGTCATTAAACAGAAAACACAAAAGCAAATTAAACATAAAGCAAAACCACAAAGAGTGGCTCCAGTCTCCTGAACGCAGCTGCAGTGCCACACAAGACACTATCTCATTTTGTAAGATAATGTTCAAAGCATGGAAATATCAGTAAGGGTGAAAGGTTTTAAATTAAGTATAAAACTGGTAGATTGTGCAGATTATTTTTTACTTGTTGTCTTCTTAACTGTCCTTGTGTGGCGATCGAAATTCAACAAAAGTTTTAGAAACTTGTCAGACAGCTTCTTTGGGGAAGTGCGCTTTGGGGAAGAAGCCTTGAGATGGCTAAAGAATGCCAACACTGCTAAGAACAGAAGAAAGAAAGACAAAGTATGAAAAACAGGACAACTTTTTATATTGCAGTTACTGATTCAGTGTTAGCACAAAGCATGATGCTTACTGTAATCCATTACAATGGAAAATAGCCACTATATTAAGAGATGGGATGAGAGAGAGACTGACAGACAGACTGAGAGTGAGACAGCGACACATCAAGAGAGGGAAAGACATTTTGAGAGAGAGAGAGAGAGAGTGAGAGAGAGAGAGAGAAAGGGAGCAAGAGAGAGTAAGACAGACAGACGGCTTGAGAGAGAGAGAGACATACTGAGAGAGATAGACAGGCAGAGAGAGAGAGAGACAGATTGAGAGAAAGACAAAGCGAGCAAGAGAGATAGTAAGAGTGACAGACGGACAGGGATAGACCAAATGAGAGAGAAAGAAAGAGATGGAGATTGGGAGAGAGAGAGAGAGAGAGAGAGCGAGCCAGATTGAGAGAGTGACAGACTGAGACAGAGAGAGAGATGTATTGAGAGACGGACAGAGAAAGAGAGATGGAGAGAGATGTGTCGAGAAACAGACAGAGAGAGATGGAGAAGGATTGAGAAGGACTGAGAAAAACAGAGACAGAAACAGAGAGAAAGAGCGAGAGAGAAATAGAGAGAGTGCGAGAGAGAGTGCGAGAGAGAGAGAAGGCTCACATTTTAAACTTGAACGACAGAGAGAGAGAGAGAGAGAGAGAGAGAGAGAGAGAGAGAGAGAGAGAGAGAGAGAGAGACACAGACAGACAGAGATGGAGAGAGAGACCGAGAGAGAGAGAGAAAGGTAGAGAAAGAGAGAGAGACAGCCAGCCAGAGAGAGAGACAATGTACATATGTACATAATTATTGTAACCCTTATACTTTTGTCCTACACTGGCCCCTTGCATTTTGTCACTTTATTTATTTATTTATTTATTTATTTATTTATTTTTAACTCTCCTTTCTTTTCAACATTGATGCTTTGGCAATATTGTATGTAAACAATCATGCCAATGAAGTACTTTGAAATTGAAAATTGAAATTGAGACAGACAGAGAGAGAGAAAGAGAGAGACAGACAGCCAGACTGAAAGAGAAACAGACAGACAGACAGTCTGAGAGAGAGAGAGAGAGAGAGAGAGAGAGAGAGAGAGAGAGAGAGCTCTCAAGTTTTAAACGTGTTCTCACATTCCTGACTTGAGGAGGGAAAGGGTAAAAAAGTAGGATGGGGGAGTGGGGGAGGGAGAGAAACAGAGAGAGAGGGAAGGAGGGAGGGGGTTAAGATGGCGCCAGACAACATTTGAATTCCCGGCAGTCGACCACACACACACACACACACACACACACACACACACACTTTTTCCTTCGGTGGTATCTGTTACGTCGAGAGAACAGAAGAGTGTATGGTGACTTCCCCTTCAGAGATATTATTAGAATAATGTTCTCATATCCTTACACACACCCTCCACCATCCCAAATGTGCCCTACACACACACACACACACACACACACACACACACACACACACACACACACACACACACACACACACACACACACACACCCTAACACACACACATTCCCAGATAAAAACAGACTGCAAATATGCCAAGAGCGTCAGCGCATGAAAGCTTGTGGAGAGCGGGTGACAGAGGAACAGCAGCAGTGTGTGTTATACTCAACACTAGCAGGAGCAGAATGTCTCTTTAACACACTCAGTACATCTGATCGCTCCATCTGTGTGTGTGTGTGTGTGCGCAGTGAGGCCTTTCCCGGCCTCTGCTTGTGTGGAGTGTGGTGCCCTGAGAAACATGTACGCTTTAACACACTGCAGGTGTTACACTCATGAGTCACCCTCATGACAATACACACACACACACACACACACACACACACACACACACACACACACTGGCATTCCTCCACCGCACACTGAATTTCCTTACACTCACGGTCCCTGAGCCCAGACAAGAGACCCCAAACATGGAAAACACCAGCACACTGAACAAGCAAACCCTCCAACAAGGTTATGTCTATGTGTGTGTCCCCGGAGACGCCAGCTTTTCCATGAGAGAACTGTAATGTGCGAGGCGCTCCATGTGTGTGGAAAAAGTGTGCGAGTTATGTGTGCTTATGTGCACAAAGCTTTTCCTGGAACAAGTAATGCAGCACAGGCTGGAGTGATTTAAGCGCTGAACAGGAATGTGGGAGGGCCACACTTCGTACCAAAACAGATCACTGTGTGTGTGTGTGTGTGTGTGTGTGTGTGTGTGAGAGAGAGAGAGTGTGTGTGTGTGTGTGCGAGCGCGCACACGTGTGTGTTCCATGTTTGATGAGCCAGAAAATGACCAACTCATTATTGGATGTCAATAACAACACAAAGACCCTTATTCAACATCAATAACTTCATGTTAAATAACATATTCAACATATTGTACCATATAAATGAAAGTAAGGAAGGAATAAAACACTTCAGGGCATGCTGTTATAAGAAAATAATCCACAACAGGGTGGCGTGATATCATTACCACCCCAAAGTAGATTATTTTCCTATAACAGCGCACCTAATAGTGTTTTATTCCTCTTACACCACAGAAACTTTTACATTTTTGATATATTAAATGATACGTCATACTTTTTCACCATAATAGTTACATTTAATGTTGTGGAACGTCCATGAGAAAAGTCAGTCCCTCACCAGTTTATATTTGGTTTGTCTCTCTTGAAGTTAATAAGAAAAAACTTGCAGCTCGTGATGAACCTGGAAAGCGTAAACTCCCCTGACTTGAAGACTTTCATGTGGTGGAAAAACTTGCTGGCTGTTACAAAGCAATGACTCCCAAGACCCCATCCATAAATGTTAAACAAACGTCATCGCATCAACAATTATAGCTTTTCTTTGTTAAAGTTCTTAATCTGTTTATTATTAGATTATGTAGATCGTCTGCCTGTGAAAGAGTTGCTATTATAGAAATGATAACCTTAGAACGAGCACATTAATACGAACCTATGATTTGAAATAAACCTGAAACTATTGTCAGAGCTGCTATTATAGAAAATTAATCAACACCTTCTGACCAGTCAGAATTGAGAATCAACAGTCAGCATTATTACTGGTTTATATATGTTTATACTAATGCACTAATATCAACAGAGCACCTAAAAAGGTGACTACAGGCTGCAAGTGTCCCTCAAATCAGACACTGGTTTTTACACACACACACACACACACACACGCTATTTAGAAGCTGCCAAATTTTCTTCTGTTGATAATTACTTTGTAGTTTACAAAGAGTGAGAAAGTCAAAGTGCACTAAAGCAGCTGTGGTGTTGTGCTGGTGTGAGTGAAGCCATTCGCCTGCGTGACATTTGTACCCAGGAAAAGCAGAACGTTTCCTGCTCAGCCGTTTGTCTGAACAAGGTTACATTCTGTCATTTCTAAAGGTCTGGAATTCTGGTCACCGAAAATAATAATTTAAACAAAAAGGCTGAAATTTGTCTTATAAGCTTTTTCTTAAATTACCCTGGAATTGTAACTTATATTTAATTCTGGCAAAAAAAAAAAAAAAAAAAAAAGCAAAAATAAAACCAAACCGAATCCTGAATTTTCAGCACACAGAGTCCTGAATTTCAGTTTCCACTAGGAATCTTCGTTTCAGTGAATTTTCATCACCAGTAATTTCTACAGTAAAATACAGTGTTCATACCAGTATAACACTTTTCGTGTGTTTTACAGTTCGATACTGTATCCCATCTAGTATTCTGTGCAACGCAATAGCACCGGCAGATTCCTTATTAATAATGTATTAATGGACCTTACCTTATAGCCACTTTAACAGTGCTGTGACTATAATGTAATAAAACACTAAAACATACAGTATCATAAACTTTACTGTCAAACTAGCTACCAAAAGCATTTATCTGAAGCTGCAATGGACAGAGTCTTCGCATTTGTCATTTCTTCCATTATTTTATTTAAGTTTTATTATATTTAAGTTTTGATTTTAAAAAGTATAGCTTCAATTATTTTCAGCAAAGCAGGATGAATGCAACAATGCGAACCTGAGGTAAAGTTATGCAACGCTAGCTAACTTTAGCCTAGCTGGGTAGCTAACGTCCGCTAGCTAGACTGGTATTTTATAAGCTAACTTTCCTATTGTTCTGATATTCAGGACTGTGACTCAATTCATTCTGTTAGTGTTGCAGGTTAAAATAAACAAATCAGATTCTTTTGTTGTGATGTTTGACTCAACATGTGCATTATTTACAAAAATTTAAAAAATGTATATTTGGTAATAAATGAGTTAAAACAACAAATCGCAGTGGTGGATTTTACAGTATTATGAGCCTACTGCTACCACTATGTAGTTCCGCAAAAATACCGTTTTGTACTTAAAAATACAAAAAAAACAGTACAATATGCTGTTATGGTAAACAAACATTATGAATACTGTAAATCTTAATTATCGTAATTACCTGTCAACTCTGCTGTCTTTATGTTTGTGTTAATATATTGTAATTTAACAGTGTAAGGTTCAATCAGACAATTCTGTCATTTAAAAATATCGAATGATAAAGTTTTGGACCCTCAGTTTCTTTATTTGTCTACTTTTACAGGTGGTTTACTCAGAGTTCCACAGTGCATGTGGGGGTTTTTTCGCCATTTTAAAAATGCAAGTGAAATTTGGACTTAGCAGCATGAGTTTGACCCATGTAGCCTACCACCCTGATGTATGTATTTGCTTTAAAAAAAAAAAAAGCCTATATTGATTAAAGAGCTTCTTGCATGGGGGCGGTTCTCTGCTCCACCTATCTCTCTCTCTCTCTCCTCTTCATGGATGAAAGGTCAAAATCCTCACTCAGTGTTTCATACAGCAGACAGACTCACACTAGCCATGTTACATCCTTAGTGTGGGGTTAATCATCTGAGGAAGATTACACATCATACACTCTCATCGGAAATGAATAAGGATGAGCAGTCGTTGACTCCTACGTAAAGAATCCTAGTGCTAGTGCCACTGTTACAACTTTAAATGGCTTTCAACAATAAAGTTAACATTAAAGCGTGCCATCACCTTGATTTTAATCACAACATGTTGAGTGAAAACAAAGATGCTGGCTAGACAAAACAACTACCAGTCAAAGACTTTCTTTCATTTTCTTTCAGGTTTGTCTTAGGCAGAACCACCATAGGCTTTATAAAGTCACAATATTTCAGTGTAAGACTTCTTACATACATATACTAAACCCAGAAAATAGGCTAATACTATAAACGTGTGGGGTTTATTCATCTATTGCACTGTTAGCTAGTTCATATCTGTTAGAACGTAGACTTAGAATTAGCAAATCAGAGCATTAGCAAAAGTAGCTAGATCATTACCGACACTGAAGCTGCCCACTAATCAGTGTTCATACAGAATATTTAACAAAAATTAGAATGGACTACTTGAGAGTTGTAGGTTTATTAGGTTCACTATATTTAGAAATGACCCGACTTCGACAGTAACGGTGACAAAGAAAAAGTCGCTTGATACACTTTACTGTGCGTCATTCGGTAAGCAGTCTAAACTGAAATGTGCTGAACCAACACTAAAACGCAGACAGAAATCTTCAGAATGTCAGAAAAAGGAAAACAAACTCCTTCGGAAGGTTATGTGAAGATAGGTTGGCTTCCCACCAGCCAGACATTTCCCCCGTGTCTTCTGCTTGCATTCAGACTGCAGTAAGAGCATTCATTATCACTGCTCAGGCCAAGGGGCCATACGTAAATTAGTTCATGGTAGTGGCACCATAACCATAAGGAATTCAAAACGAGTTTCACATAGGAGAGAACAGTATGGTGTGAAACTTTACCAAAGCTTACATAGTACACCGAAAGGAGGAAAAAAAAAAAAAAAAAAACGTAAAGAAAGCTTTAAAATGTTTAACATCATACCGTTCCAGTAAATATGGCACGTCCTATAAATTGTTACGATTTGATTTTAATTGTTTTTTTTTTTCCCCAAACAACCTATGTTACAGTGTGCACTGAAATTAACAACCACATAAATTGTATCACTTTGAATAAGCTTATAACATGATACCCTGGAAAAAACAAAAAAAATGTGAAGTCGGGTTTTATGATTATTCTACAGTACATACAAACTTAAACAGCTGCCATAGGAAGTGAAGTCACACTGTAGTAAGATGGGGGAGGGAGACATCCATGACTGGATGTCCAGCACATGACTAGTGTATGTGTGTGTTAGAATGTAGTGTGAGGGGTCAGTGAGTCAGGGTCATAACTGTACGCACACACGCACGCTCACTCACACACACACACACACACACACGCGTGCGTGCATGCGTGCTAGCCCCCACTCTGTCCACACAAAAAGGGTCTCTGTGTTTCCTGACAATCCATAAATGACACCAACACATGGATGAGCTCCCAGTACACACTGCCGTAATGGATGCCCAAACACACACACACACACAACACCCCGTTACAGCGCATACACACGCCCCCTATTGTTCTCATCAGGGAAAAGTCAGCAAAACACTACTCAGCCACAGGGAACATCCTACCCATGCAAGTTTGAATAGCGGCTTTTGCATTGCCATATTCACCAAACCCCTACGAGTGTGATGTAACGTACCACATTAAGGTTTAACCCCAGCGATGGGACGGCTGTGAAATCTCACCACTACCAGAGAACCACCGTTAGGCCCTTGGGCAATGTTACCCTTCAAATGTTCACCTATTTGCCTGGACTGGATTAACTTCATCAACGTTCAGTCAGAAAAAAAGTTCTGTGTGTGAGCGACATTGACACAATGGTCCTTCTTGGTTACAAAAGAACAGCATGACGGGACATCTTTTTGAAAAGACTTAGATGAAAAAAGGCAGTGTGCAAATAAAGATCACACACACACAGCTTGTTGAAAGGGTACATCAGCATGTAAACAGAGTGAGAGGTGGGTGCTGATAGTAAACTGGTTCCATCCAGAGCAACAGCTGCACAACACGCTGTACACTAAAGTTCTAGCTTATATTACTCCAAATCTTTCTGGACGAAATGAAGCCTCTGATCATTCAAAACAAATTACATCACATACATTCACTGCACAATAGCCCTGTAAGTAAGTAAGAAAAGACTAGCAATCTATACACACAGCGCCAAAAAATATCTATGTCAGCTAATACAGCTTAACTAGAATTCTCTGCATACGTCAGTTTGTGTGTGTGTGTGTGTGTGTGTGTGTGTGTAAACATCCGGAGTCAACATCCATTAGTCATTAACAATGACAGTAATTAGTAGGATAGGTTTTACAAATGGCATGCACAACTGGTGATCATTTTGAGCCTATAAGACTGAATTTAAGACCCAAATTCATTCTCGACTACTTTAACTAATTAGTAAATTCACATTAAGGAAAAACACCATCAGCGAGTAAAACAGCACAATTATCCCTAATAAGTGCCGCTGGCTAATGTCGACATTTAAAACCCTCATCCTCAAGTTATGAAGTCATGAGGCTGGCTTGTCCAAGTGTAATTACTGTGCAAAAAAACAGCGTGGATATTAAAGAGCCCATCAGAGTGGAAGGAAAATGTTAAATGTGTGTCTTTTATTGACCGTGATTCATGTGGTAAAGGCTTTTGATGAAGCAGATAGAGTTTTTGTTACATTCACAGACACACACACACACCTCTTATCAGGATGTACAACCCTCAAAATAACAAATTGTCTCAGCCACCTGTTGCCATGGAAAACTCATGCTTTCAGAGAAAACCCTTTCACCGCAAAAAAGACGCTCGACCTATATTGCTGTGGGTGTGTGAACCTACAGGTAGGAGCGTGCACTAAAGCAACACTCAAAATCTGATAATGAGAGCAGCCACATCCTCTTCTCAGCACTGTATCACTTACACACACACTCACAGAGTACCTAAACTTCCCGTGGAACTATTGGGGTCACGATGCGGCCCGCGGAGTCAAAGATCGAAAAACCACAATGTACTCGTAGTAGATGGTGGTAACTGACTGCGCCATTTAAACATAAACACAACACCATGACATCTACACATAAATCAGTCTTAAGTAGCGGCTCTTTGATTTAGAACAAAGTGAATTGACGTCTAAGGTTTTTTTTTATTTCTAAGGCTGTGCCATTAACGCCTTTGGCCTGGTGAGCTAGTTTTGTGTTTCCAGACAAAAGTGTCATGTAGACTCGAAGCAAGTCCACAATGGAGTTATTCACCTTTAAATGTCAGTCACTGCAAGTTATTGTGTGAAGCCAAATGCTCAGGTAAAATAATAAAACACACTTATTAATCAGGTCTCCCTCCATCTGAGGCACTTTAAACTAAACTAGCTCGTGTTTATTTATCATGAGATCAGATATTGTCTCTGTATAAATGAGCTGCGGTGAAGTCCATAATAAAAGGCCAACATGGAGACATGGAGAAAGAAGTGGGTAAACAAACCAGGCTACCGGCCGGCTAGTGATGTCTGTCTGTGTGTGTGTGTGTGTGTGTGTGTGTGTGTCTTGCTGGGGACCAAATGTGTCTAAAAGGAGAGGAATATTTGACAGGATGGACCTTGTGGGGACATTTTGGCTGGTATTCATAGCATTAATTAGCTTCATTAATAATGATGTCAGTGAAAGGTCCTCACAAGGATAGTTAGACCAAAGAGAGAGGGAGAGTGTGTGTGTGTGTGTGTGTGTGTGTTTGGGGGTGGGGGGGGGTGGGGGTGGGGGTGGGGGGGGTTGGTCGGGGGTAAACTTTTGACGTCATAACCATGAAAAAGTGGCGACTTTGGCACCTTTGTGGCGTAAAAACAAGTAACTAATCTGAAGTGGGTGCAAAGGCTGCATCCCAAATGGCTCCCAAAAGTGCACTAAGTAGCCTGCAGCATTCATTATCTCACACGTTATGTAGTGCATTTACGTAGGAAGGAATTTGGAATGCAGCCTCGGATTCCTAAACATCCCACAAAAGCGTCCTGATGGACAGCAACTAGCTAGCTAGTTTTAAAACAAAAACAAAAAAACAAAAAAAAAAAAAATCACACTAACCTGCCCAAACCTGAGCCAAACCAATCTAACAGGCTAACTAAATTCCGAAAAACAAAGCCTCAAAGACGCTGATTATCACACTGGAGGAGAAACAAACAGAAAATAAACACAATAAAAGTGGACTAGATGTGGGAAATGGGGCTAATTTAGCTGAGGAAGATGAAGAAAGAGCGTTAGTGAGTTCGTTAAACGGTTAACGGTCGGATTCCATTTGAATGCGTTTCATTCAAAGCTCGCGCTCGTTTCAAGCGCATTAAAATGTTCGCAAAGGGGAAAAAAACAGCTTTATCACTTGAGTAACTGCATTTATTCCCACCAGGAACCCTGCGGGGGGAAAAGCACCTGGTAATTTAATCGCTACCCGCGTATGTGAGCACAAAGTTATGGCGGTTCAACAGGTAGGCTGAACTATAAATCGTGATGAAGGCATGCACGCATCCGCAGCACGAGCTCTCAGTGCTGATCTGAACTGCTTCTTTATCCCCAACACCACTCCTCTGCACACCTCTAACCTGTGATCGGCTCTACCAGAGCCGTGCATCAGAGCTGCTGCGGCTGCTGCTGCTGTTGTTGTTTTAAGGGCTACATCTTAGATTGATAAAGTGAGTAAAGTGGAGCGCCTGCCATTTTATGGTTCAGTGAGTTGACAACAGCGCACACACTCGCCGGAGCTGGAGCTGTACTGAGCATGCCAGCACAGGACCGGATCCTGCTCAAGCGCTCATCTGCGGGACAATCCGCCACAATTTCGGCACAAGTCGGGGAAACAGAGCTAAAAGTTCACTCCGAGCGCCCAGACGTGCTGTACTTTAGAGCTTTGTTATTGTTACTGAGTCTAACTTGCATTTAAACACGCCGTGCTGATCACTAATCACTATCACTTTCTTCTCACTAAACTCGAAACACTAAAGCTCCACCAGTGTGAAAGCTCGGACTGTGCAGAATTAGCAGGGATTGAGGTTACAGCGGATTATTGAGGAAGAAAGGAGGAATTTAAAAAACTTACCCGTTTCTCCGGGAGTTTTCATGTTGTCTTTCAGTGTGCAAGCCGAGTCCCGTTCGGCAGAGGGCGAGAGTCGGCCTCACTCACGAGCCAAAAACAACGAGAAAGAAACTAAACTTTCACTAAAAATGTGCAGCCGCTGGCTCGCGCTCGCGCTCGGTGGCGCTCACTTCGGTTAGTCTGTCTCACACTTTTGGAGAGTGAGAAGTGGGTCCACAAAACTATACGGGGCGAGGTGAAGCGGAGTTTCCCGTCCCGAGAAGCGATCAATACCGTCCCGCCGAGAGCGGAAAGCACACGGCAGCTCCAGCTCCAGCTCCGGCTCCGGGTTTAGTGTTGCGCTCGGTCACGCGAGTCGGCGTTTCTTCGAACATTTTCTTTTTGTAACAGCAGTTCGTCTCCAAAAAGGTCGCCACCGACTCGCAGTAATTTAGTCAGCTTCCCACTCCCTCTTTCACACTGACTTTTTTTTTTCTTCTTCTTCCTCCTCCCACCACACACACACATACACATATACACACACACACTCTATCTGTCCTCCCCCATTCCTCCTCCTCCTCCTCCTCCTCTCTCTCTCTCTCTCTCTCCCCGTCTCTGGTGTCGTGTTTCTCTGCCCGCCCACACGGAGGAGGAGGAGGAGGAGGGGGGAAGGGGGCGGGGTCACGCTCAAGTCCTCGCCGGAGTCACGCCTCCTTTTGAGCGTGAGTGTGAGCGTGAGCAGGACGGACGCAGCGTCGCCGACGTACGCGTCGTCGCCATGGAGACCGCCAGCCACCGTTCGTCCGTGATGACGTTATCACATCCGCGTCCTACGGCTCCCTCTGAGAAGACAACGTGCCAAAGCAGCGTCGTCACGTCGGCAACGTCAAGCAACAAGTGTTTTTTTTTTTTTTTTTTTTAAATCGAGCACTTAGGCGTATATTCCTTTCATCTCATGCTAATTGTGAACACAGATGAAACATGTCTGAAATTGCATATTATCATACGTGGTTCAGCTCGTGCACTATTTTGACACACTGGT
Source organism: Pangasianodon hypophthalmus (assembly GCF_027358585.1). Taxonomy (NCBI): domain Eukaryota; kingdom Metazoa; phylum Chordata; class Actinopteri; order Siluriformes; family Pangasiidae; genus Pangasianodon; species Pangasianodon hypophthalmus. The sequence continues at coordinate 24,402,235 of NC_069710.1, forward strand.
TAGTAACCAAAGTCCTGGAAATGATGTTAGGCTACAAAGAACAGATTAGGCCTAATCTGTGGTTTAAACATCTTTCTGAAAAAATCCCGAGGTCAGCAAGTCAGCCATAAATCATTTAACACTCTGTCCTGAATGACTGACCTGCCATAAGTGTGTTAATTAAACTTGGTTGTATGGATTATTAGCCATTCTCAGGCTAAATAGCTAACAGAGTGACTAACTTAGTCTCACACCCATCACTTCCTTTAGGCTAGATGAAGCTCAACTGACAAATTATGACAGTAAATATAAGACTACGAGAGTCTTAATGTGAGTGATTTATATCACGAAAAACACGAAGGTGCTGCAAACTCCTGGCGGAACAACAAAGCAACCAGAGCGGTCCAGAAGCTGAGTTTAGGCACTGAAATGAAAACACATTTGGCCTTAGGCAGGCTATGAAAATAAACACACAACCCTCTTACTTAATACTGTATAATAGTGTTAAGGACCAGTGTGTGGAAAGCAACTGTGTGATTCCTGTGTGATCATTTAAATGTGAGCTGTTTGCTCAAGCGTACACATCCTGTTTAAGTGCCAATAACTACAACCATGACAAGCTCTCTCTCTCTCTCTCTCTCTCTCTCTCTCTCTCTCTCTCGTCACACTTGGGAAGTGTAGCTCATCCCCTGTTGCAGATGAACCTGTAGATGGCCTTTTCACCCCAAATAAAATTGGAAATCTATCAGCACAAAATGTTTTAATATTACTCAATCCTGTATAATCCTGTATATAAAAATGTGAGGATAGTATTGTTTCACATTCACAAGTGTACACAAGCTTGCAATGTTTTGTAGCCTACTGTATTTGTAAATCCATTATATCTTCCATGTGCAGGTTTACTTTTGGATTTTTTCCTCACTTGGAAAATTGTTTAGTTATTTTTACATCCAAAAATGTAATAGGAACACTACAGTTTGTTAAAGTTGAAAATTCCAAGATGGCCGTGCATCCAGGTGCAGTGGCCCTGCACTGCCCAGAATATGCTGTGATATCTTTGATATCTTCCCCTGGTTATTCAGACAGCTGATGCTACAGCAGATATAAGTACAATATTTGTTGCGTTTGTACCTGTACTTGTACAGTGACATTAAATTCCTCTCCATTAATGACCTATAGCTTAGAAATCTGAATACCTAATAAGCTGCATTCCAAATAAAGTGTTAAGACCACATGCTGCTTTAATAAGCATCCCATAAATTAAGCATAAGAAGGAAACGTGATAAGTGGCCTTTATATGCAGTAACATACAGAGTGTGAATTTATCTCTTTGCAGACAGAATGCATTTATGAGGGGAAGCTGCTGTTTGCACCTTTATTGTCTTTTTCTTGTTGTTATTTATGACAATGAGTGCTGAAAAGTGCAGACAATTCTGTTCAGAGAGGAAACAGATGAGAAGCAACAGAAAAATGCAGTGTGTGTGTGGAGGAACATGGTTTTGCCCTCAGCTCCCCAGGGAAAACAGGAGCAGTTACTGTGATCGGCACTTTCCCACGTTCATATAGGCCGTAAACATTATCTGCTCCAGCTCAGACGAGTTCTTTCCTTTCCAATTTTACGCATTTTCTCTCTCGTTCTCTATTATTCGTTTGACTAGCACTTGTGCTGACTCTCTATATCTCTCTTTATCTCGCTCTGTCTTTGTAACGAAGGGCCTTCAGCAGAGGAAGTGTGGACAGTGAGTAGAGAGGAATGGGAGTGGGAGAGAGAAAAGACTACAATGTGCAGTGCACTGGAGTGAAGAGAAGAATGGACGAGGTGCATGCAAACAAGTAGTAATTGAAAGGCCTAGGAATAATGACTCAGTCTTACCATTCAAACATCATGGTCCTTTTTCTCTCGTGGTTAATGTACATAGCACATCATGCTCACTGATGACCAGTGTATTATCCTCTGTTAGTTCCTCCATTTCTCCATGTCTCTCATCACTCCCATCCTCATTGTCTATTGTTCATTTTCTGTCATGTACATCACTGCTTACTTTCTCTCTGTACAGTATACTGTATACCTTCACACACTTTGCTCTGGACATCAGGCTCCTGTCTTTTTTCACCACGTATATGAACTGGTGTTGACATGAATGCGTGAAGCATTTAACTGTTTTGGGCCTGATGACCTCATGACTAGGAATCATCACTCTTGGTGTTGAGTAAAATGTATTTTGAACTAGATCTATTATAAGGAAACCCCTTGTGCAACTGAGGGCTAAGAGTCTTGCTGAAGGGCTCAGTAGAGGCGGATTGGCAGTGCTGGGATTTGAGCTCACAGCCTAATACAGACGTGTAATTTAGTAATTGAGCTGCCACTGCCCCCTGTGTTTACCACTGCAATTGTGCAACCTTTGGTTTTCGGAAATGAGAAATGACACGTAAATTGTTCATGAAGATGGCTTTGGTCACAGAAGAGCAAAGTTGAGAAACTATGCTATAAGTAATTCTCTCATAAGTTTTAGTGTCCCACCCTAAAGATGACAAACACTTGGTCCATTCGCCTACACACCGGTTGACAGGTTCATGTGTGATTATGGGCAGTGAGTAACCACTTGAGACTTAAAAGACTTCCAAACAATACGAATGGTATAATGACTTGGTGCCATGAGTGTTTGTATATTATGTGTAATATATTTCCTGTAATTCATATCCAGTTTTTAAACAATGTACAAAATTTGACATTTAAGGTGTGGCAACAGTTTGGAGGAAGCCTGTGGCATTTTGATAGGGAAACACAAACACTCGGAGCTTTAATTAAACATACATGAAAACACAATTTATATAATGTTTAATATAAGTCTTTTGAGAGGTTCAGCTCAGTTCAGTTCCTCTTCAAATTAAAGACTGTAGAATGGGGTGTCAGGTTCATACCACTTCACAGTTTGCCATTCTCATTCATCTTCAGTATCCAGGTCAGGGTCATGGTGGATCCGGAACCAATCCCAGGATCATTGTATGTGAGGTGGAAACCAGAGAACCCAGAGGAAACCCATGTGGACACAAGGAGAACAGCCACAGAAACTCCACACAGGGTAATGGCCCAGTAGGACCTGACTATTAGGAGTTTAATTCTGGTAACTCCACTTCTCAGCCAATAGCAACAGATAAAGTGACATAAACATTTACATTAAAACATTAAAAGTTAGTTTGTACTTCTGCATTGAAGCAAGTTCTCATATCTGTGCCATGACGCAGAAAAGTGGTTTATGGGTAATCATAGCTCCCAGAGGTTTGCAGACAAGGCAATGTGCACACATAAAAAAAAATTCTCAGTTTATGTCAAACCTCCTGATATTTCCTAGTTTTTTCCATTGCCAGAATATTTAAACACTTTTGTTTAATTATGCTCCTTCATATGATCTTAAAGTTTCATTATGTGAAGTGGAGCCGCAACGAGTGCATCAAGTTTCAGCAGGGCCAATGGAATCTGGGCGATGCTGAGGGAAGTAGGCATTCATGGGCGTGTGTGTGTGTGTGTGTGTGTGTGTGTGTGTGTGTGTCAGTGGCCTCTTTGTCATCAAAGAACCTGTTTATTTTCAAGCTTGGTGCTCCAACTGTCAGGGGCCGCATAATACCCCACCATGTCTGAGTCTCACTCCTTTCACCCTCCCGTCTCTGTCTCTTTCTCTCTTTTTCTGTCTCTTTCTGGCTTTCCCCCTCTTGCCCACATTGCCCTTCCCATAAGGGTCATGCTTCATAGTTTCATCTTCAACTAATGTTCTTTGTGTTGTGTTTTCACCTGCTGCCCAGTGTAACACAGAACTGACAATCCCTTCTCTCTCTCTCTCTCTCTCTTTCCCTACCTCTCTCTCTCAGCTGGTTTTCACACATGAGTAATAGGATTACCACATACAGCTCTGAAAAGGACAGAGGCTAGAGAGGAGGAAAAACAGAAGAGGAGGAGGAGGTATAGCGCACGAGGGAGGAAGTGAACGGAGGCGTCAGTCGTGGGGTAATGAAGGGAGCAATTAGAGAGCGACAGAGAGTTTGCGGAACACGAAGAAGGTCAGAATAGAATAGATCAGGGACAATGTGAGTGTCATTAAAACCCCTGTCTGACAGAGTCTATAATATTCCAAGAGCAAGAGAGCATGAGGTACTGTCTGGCTGTGTGACAGTCGCTATATTAAGCACAGCATGTGTTGACAGTGTGTCCAGTATCTTGCTAAGGAACAAACTCTTCCTATTGGCACAGATCACTATTTCCCATTATAGTCTCTCTCTCTCTCTCTCTCTCTCTCTCCCTCTCTCTCTCTCTCTCACTGACCCGGCCATCCACCCCTTCATTCCAGGGTGTTTGCTACAGACAGATTTGGACTTGGCTCTGCCATGGCTGCTCCAACCAAGGAGCCAATCAGAGCCCAAATCTAAGCTGTATGCCCTCCCTCAACCCTCCCTCAGAGTCGCTGTGGTAATACTTCTCTCTGGCACTGAGGAGATGGCATCCACTTGCCCCTAGGTACCCCCTTAACGAAAGATCACGTATCCTACCACGCAAGCACTTGAACGCACACTGCAGGGTGTTGCGCTACTTCATGGACATTTACTGAGTCACATCTCACTCACAGGACTCATTATGAAACATTTATTGAAATTATGCTTGGAAATTGTGATGTGTCTATGTCTAATACTCTCTCTCTCTCTCTCGCTGTCGCTCTCTCTCGCTCTTTATTACATTTATGGTGCTATAGAGACATTTAGGGACAGGATTTTCTAGTGTTTCTGATTGCATTATTGTTGATTTTATGGTATTGAAAAATTATGACCATGAGAAACAGTGAAATATTTACAGAAAGTCTGTGTCTGCGTGTTTATGAGTGTATAGTGTTGGTGTGTGCAGGATGTGATGTGTAGAGGGTGTGCGTGTGCCGTGGGCACTGTAGTAGTCTAATGACTCATCTATTGATATGCCCTCTTCAGACGCCCCCGTTGTTTTTGAGTGTTCGTTGTAGACAGAGCAGAATGAGTCTATGCTTCCATATGCTCATGAACGAAGCTGTTCTAATTCACTGCCTAACAGGCCTAATATGCAAAGCTAAGGTGTACAGAGTGTGGGTCGCACATATGTTTTCAGCACATACACACTCATAAGTACACCTTTGCCTTCTGGGCTGAAGGACTGACCACCTGTCAGTGAAAAGGAGGCGACACTGACAGTGGCAGATTGTGAGTGGGAGCAAAAATGACTGACGAATCCTCTGACCAATCTGTACACAGATCTCAGCATGATACTGAATGATTATCTTGAGCAAACGTACAGAAACTGCATATCCCACGCAGGGAGTTGTTATCAGCAGAGTGCTTTTTTAAATAGGACTTTTGCATGTGAAAGTGATAGAAGACAAATGAACATGTTCAGTGTGGCTACACTAGATTCTTATCTATACTTTCTGTAAGTAAATGTAATCTGTAAATGCCATGATGAAGCCGTTAAAGTCATGTTGGGCGCACAGAGCAGTTCTACTCCTAGACCAGATGGAGATATTGCCTGTCACACTGTGGCACTGTGGCACTTTCTTTTAAGTTTAGTTTTACTCTATAATTCACTATAGTTTACTCTGGAAATACTATGATACAGCCACAGTTTCACTATGATATTTCATGGTAACTATAGACACTACGGTATGTGGTTAAGCTTCAGTAACATTGACAGTGATCAAGGAAGAACAGTTCAATCTCAAATCATCTCTCAAAGCTGAGAGCCACATTACATACACTGTACTGCCAAAAGTATGTGAACACCCAACCAATCACACCCATATGTGCTTGTTGAAAATCCCATTCCAGATTTAACCCCCTTTGCTGTTACAATTACCGCCAATCTTTTGGGAAGGCTTTCCACTAGATTTTGGAACATGTCGTTCAGCTATAAGAGCGTTAGTGAGGTCAGGCACTGATGTAAGGTGAGGAGGCCTGGCACGCAGTCAGTGTTCCAATTAATCCCAAAGTTGGGGTTGAGGTCAGGGCTCAACTCCAACCTTGGCAAACTGTGTCTTCATAGACCTCGCTTTGTGCACAGGGGCATTATCATGCTGGAACAGGTTTGGGCACCTTAGTCCCATTGAAGGGAATTTGTATTGCTACAGTATACGAAGACCTTCTAGACAATTGTGTACTTCCAGCTTTGTGGCAACAGTTTGGGGAAGAATCACATATGGGTGTGATGGTCAGGTGTCCACAAGCGTTTGGCAATATAGTGTATCCATGTTGTGTCTGTATATTCATCAGTAAGATGTCTCACCATGCATACTCCAATTATATTTTTAAAATTCTTCTGAACTCTTGATTGCTGCAAGATCAGAGAGCCTCTGGTCTGACTACAAGTCATATCTATAATCAGTGAACAAGTGGTCAGAGCTGTGTAGCAGTGGACACAGAAACTAGTCTAGAGGCTAGATACATAAAGAGCCAAAATCACAGCCCAGAAAGGTTACTGTGTGTGTCTGCATGGCAAAAATGTGTGCGAGAAGCATCCTGTTGAGCAGAGAAGCAGGAACACTGATTGCTCAAGTCCAGATGTCCCGTGAGTCAGATGGGCAAAAGTGAAGGTGGAAAATCATGGAGGCAGAGAGAAACAGAAAGGAAAGAAGGGAGAAAAATGATGACTAATTTGGCCTCTGATACCTTTGAGCTTTTTTTTAATGGGAAAATCATCTGTTGCACTAAATGTTCAGGGCTTAGCAGATGCTTCCATCTAGTGGTTAGACATAATATCTGCACATTCAACTCTGTGTGAGAAACACAGGAGGTTTAATACTCCTGGCTACAGTATGTGTGAGGGGAAAACATTTTCAGAATAGTTGGGGCAACTTTGTGATATATAAATCCTACCTTGTATATTGAAAAATATAAAATATTGCCAGTCAATGTAGAGTGGCTACACCCAAAACATCATACTACTAGCATGTTAAACATAGTACACCATGTATCTTGATATATGATTCAGTATGGTACTTCATACAATGATATCATTCACAGGAAGTTTATTATTATTATTATTTGTATATATATAAAGCTAATTCTAATTAACCAAGGTGAACATCTGAATGATATTCCCAGGTTAGTGGTTACTTCAAAGTGGAAAAAAGTGAAAGTTTATTCTTGCTAACAAGCAAGCCACTTAGCTGACAATCTGGCTAGCATCAGCTGTCCTCAGTTAGCTAGTCAAGTTAGCTAGTCAAAAATAAGCCAAAACAAACAAAAAACTTGCTATTAGCCATTAGTTCAATTTAAAGTAACTTTAAAAAAAATAGATTTAGCTTATTCTTTTGTCCTGAGTGATACACAACATGCTAGCTACATTAGTTAGCTAATAAGATGCCACATAAGCATTCAATCATTGCTGATAATTCTGACACATAATTAGCATAACTGTATTTACATTAGTATATATCTTTATTCATACAGCACTGTTCTAGATTTTATACTTAAAAAATAAAGACACATAAAACAATAAAAAATAAAACAACAAAATGAGACATTAAAAATTTAAACCATTAACCAGGTACAGCAATGAAAACAGCACTATCTAGTAAAAGCAGGTGAGTGAAAGCTCATTGGTGATTGTGTTGGCGTGACCTGTGGTGTTTGTGATTTTATTGTTTGTATTATTGTGTGTTTAATTAAATTAGATAATTATCTCTTGGATTCAATTAACTTTATTTTTATTTATCTAAGCCTGGGGAGTCGTGACATGCATGTGAATCACTTAGCTCCCTGGCTGTCTAATTAACATTATCTCCCCAAGGGACATATGGTAAGTAGCTAAATATGTTGTATCAGAGTGTCCATCAGAATCATATAGGCTACTTAATATCAGCGTGGGTCTTAGCTACATTGAAATGGCATGCAGTTGCCTGTAGTTCGTACTTTAAACACTGCTCATGTTACTAACAGTCTGGGCCAACTTTATTTCCAGGGCTAAACATAGCAGGACATGACACTAAACTCCCTGCTTGTAATTTGCTTAATAGACCTTTAAAAAGGCTGGCTCGACAAGGAGTGGCAAGATGTTTTTAAAAAAGATACAATGTCCAAAATAGTATTCTACCATTTTTATTTGGATGAGCGAGACACTTTCAGTTACAAAAATGACTTAAAATGAACAACACTGTACAATGAACAAGCAAGTTATTTTCATCTTTTTTTTCTTTTTTTGTTTTCAGAGATAAATACACTAAAAGGCTAACCTGTCACCATAGGGAAGAGAGGAAAGAAAGGGGACAGGGAAGAAAAGGACTATTCACATCAAAGGAAAAGCTAGTAGGGGCCACACACAGCATATATGTGCTCACACACACACACACACACACACACACACACATGCACGCACTCACACATGCACACAAACTGTATCAAAATAAAATAGGTACTGTATATGTAACGAACACACACTCAAATACATACACATAAATGCATGTACCTTTGCACACACACGCACACACACACACACACACACACACACAGAAGGGACAGATCAGCATCATAAAAGTAATCACAGACAAATCATGAACATAAACTATTTTATCATCATCATAATCATCGTCACCATAACCTTCACGAGAAGCAAAAGTTTTCCCCAATAACAAATAATTAAAAAATATAAATTTTTATCAAAATCATCATTTATGATGATTTGCTTTGGATTGCTGAGGCCATCGTTCCAGAAACTGGAGTTGCTAGGTGAACACACAGAGAAAGAGGTGGGGAAAAAACAGAAAAGCTGCAGAAGATGCATTAGTGGAGATCTTTGGTTTCACTAGAAGAGTTTAAGATATTTGCTCTTTTATTGTTATTCCTTTGGACTGAAGCTGTATTTTAAGTCAAACACAAAGAATAAAGAAAAGAGAGAAGGGTAGATGTCTTGCTTTCTTTTTCTCTGCTTTGCTGTGCTGTGTTTGACCATTACTAAGGAAATAACAGTGACCAGGCCCCTGTAGCGGTTAAGCAAATGGTCCAGGCAAGAGCCACTGTCAGGGTTAGCACGCCAGCTTTAGCTACAGCAACATCAGAAAATGTGACAAAAGCAATAACTGGCTTGCACTGAGGCTGCCATTGCACTGTTTCTGCGTTTAAATAATTATTAATATGTTAAAGATTTGTTTCAGGAAGTGTGTATGATGTGTCAAGTCTCCCAGTGGAGTGTTTGCTTTGGTATCGTTCTCTGGTGTTTCACCTCACTGAGAGACTACGAGACGCCTTACGCACGCTCCCTCAGTTCACACTGAAAATGATTTTAATTTCTGGATGACAGCAAGGAAGAGAAAAAGAAAACAAGTGAAAAAGAGTGGGAGAGAGAAATGCTGGTCCTGATTACACTCGCAGTTAACATGAGCCTAAAGCTGTCTGTGGTTCATGGAAATCAGACTATCAAGCTCCTGAGGTGGATAAGCTTCTCATTGCATTGCATATACTAATCTCTCTGTAGTGAAGACATTCTGTTATAATTTAGTGATCACTTGATGTAAACAGGAACCACATTCATTTACTCTCTGACTCTTTTGACATTAAAAAGTCACCTAGCAACAACAGTCTCAGCCTCTACCCAGTCACCAGCCCTCAGCACCTCTCACAGCTGACAGACAGGGCCGCTGGCCAATGGGCTTTCAGTGTATGTTCTAGTGAATCAGCCAATCACCGTGCACTCAAGCGCTCCCCGACCTAATAAGATGGTGTCAGGCTACAATTGTGAGCTGGAAAGGTGCAGTGGGCTTGCTGACTGTAGAAGTGGCTTTAAGGGCTGAAGGAAGGCAGAGGAGTTGAGCTGAGGTCAAAAGGGCAGGGAGAACATACGCCCAAGGTCTTCACAATGGTCCTGTTTCATTCCGCACTGTTGTTCACTCATTTCGACAGAACGTTGATTCAAAGGCTGAGAAGTGGGGGATGCAATTGACTCATCTCTGATTTGCTCTTGTTATGTCCTTACGACTGCTCAAGTGTCACTCTGAGTCATAATTGCCAGCTGGGAAATCAAGCAAGACGTTTCGGTGTTGTGATGTATAATGACTAGCTCTTATGTCCTTGTCCTCCAAACATGGCTTCACTAATCTTACAACTCTGCTGTTGTACACGAGCTACAGAGAGACAAGGTTGTAATGTATGGTGTACAGTTGGGGTCCACTCCATATGTTTGTGTTTTAGACCGATATAAAATTACAATTCAATCAAGATGTATCGTTCAAGACTATATCATTTAAAACTGATAGCAAAACAGATTTAGTAGTTTGAGAAATCAATAAATTAACCTTAAATCTGTTTGAATATCCCATTTATACAACATTTGCTGCATATATTTTGATTAAAATGTTAAAAATAACCCAAATGCTCCTAACACAGTGTTAATGGTTGATGTCCTTTCCTGATTAAAGAACAACAGCTCTTGGAAGTAGACTCAGACTTTTGGACCCTATTTCATCCTGAAAAACAGTGACGTGTGCCCCTTAGACTTAGCATGTAGACTTTGGTAAATGGTAAATAAAGCTTATCTGAGAAGCTCATGAATGCAGCACGAGACCATTGTGATTTTCGAACTTCAATCTGCCCCATGACCTCTTAGAGCTCGCCCAAAAGCAGCCCGTTTGTACACGCTACAAACAGATGCATCGTTCTGCTTAAAGCATTCGTTAGTTTGGTTTATCGTCAAAGAGAGTGAGGTATTTGAGGAACTATCTCTCTTCTCAACCTGATCAGACACAGACAACGAGAAAGAAAGCGGAAAGAAGGAAGTCGAGCAGAGAGCTAGAGAGAGAAAGATGGAGACAGCATCGATATGATTCTGCTTAGCTACATTTCTTCCCTAGTCTTCCACAGCCCTGACCATTTCTGCACAGAATCCCTCTTTGCACTTTTTTCCTCTTTTATCCAATTCCCTCCATCTTTCCTCTCTTCCAGTTTTTTTTGGTTTTGTAGCTGTTTAAAGCTTTCAGCTCAAGGCTCCGAGCAGCACTGCGTTCAACGCTGTCAATCATCATCACAGCAATGCAGTCAACAAACGATTACATGGTAAGACTCTCAGTAAGCACAAAGATTCACAGGAATATAAAAATCTGATCTAACAGAGTTCTAAAGTTTTAGATGACCACTCGTTCTGATTTGCTTTAGTTGATGGCTACATTAGAAGATCTAGACAAAAAAAAAAATTCTTCACATTCTTATACAGTAGATATAATGCTTATACACAGGGATTATTCAATGCTATAAGACTATAAGATCCCGTATCTTGACACTACTATCTAAACCGAGCTTGTAAAAAGGTCACCGTAACATTGTGCTAAAACGTTTGACGTTCATACAGAACATCATGTCAGCGTCTAGCGCAGTGCTGCTCTTCACCCTGATAGGTTATCCCTACACAGACTCCGCCCATAAAGGAGGAGCGGAGGGTTAAGAGGACAAGCTACCGTCCCTGTGTTGGTCATTAGTCGATAAGGACCAATGGTTGCATTCTTTTATGGATTTGGTTTTGAAAAGGTTGCCTTGGCGAAGTAGAATTACATTTTGACACAATCTGATGCCTCGAACATAGCAATAAAAATGCCTCTGGGATAAATAAATAGATAAATAAAATAAATTAAAATTCATAGATAAGTATAATCAGAACAATCACAAAAGAGGTGTGAGGTGGAAAAAGAAAGTCCAGAAGATAAACAGAAATATTTTGGTCTAAAATCAAGTCTGCAACTTTTTTTCTTTGTTGTTTTTTTTTTTTTTTTTTTAAATTTTTACCTTTTTCTATACATCAGCAATAAGTAAGCATTGTAACATAGATCATTTACTACAAAATCTATAGAAGCACTAAGTGATCCATTCCATCTAAACGGTCATGTGGAGAACAGGGTTAATCAGTCCCCTTTCAGAAGCTCTGATCACCTCCACGCCTGCGTTCTTATAGCACTGCGTGTTGCTGATCTTTTGGTGTATATTTTATTTATGAGTTAAAGCTTTGGCTTGTTATGTTCTTGGGTGTCTGTGTGTATTTGTGTTCACCTTCATCCTAGTTGATCTGTTTAGATGAATGTTCACAGTATTTCTCCAACCACCTGATGGAGTCTCTAGCACGACTAGGAACAAGGAGGGGACATAAAAAAGAACAATTCTATAATAATTGAATACACCCCCCCAAAAAAAATCATAGCACGCAATAACCAAAGGAACAGCAGCTACACACATAGAAGAGAAAAAATTCCCACAAACCAGACAGACGGAAAGAAATAAAAGAGCCAAAGGAAGAAAAAGAACATCCTTCCCAAACCCAAAAGAAACCAGCCACATCTCTTTAACTTCAGTGAGGTCATCAAAGCTCCTGTCCCAAGGACCAGGAAGGGTTCGAGTGACAGGGTTCGAGGAAGAAGAGCATGGAACCATCTGTACTCCTCCATGAATCCATCCATCCATCCATGTTGTAATCATCTACCCCGACATCATCCCTGACTTTCTTTCACAGATGGATGGATGGGATAAAGAGAGATCTTCTCATTTTTTCTTGTCTCCTCTTCCTCAGCTCCTTCCATATTTGGCTTGGAAACTTTTTGGTTTGCTTCTGTGAATCTCTGGAATTATGGTTGGCTGAAAAGTTTTTTTTTTTTTTCACTTCATACATGAAGTGGCAGGGATAATGGAAACGCCCGTTCCTCAAAAGTTCCCCCAGCGATGTCCACTCAGTGATGGCTGTGTGTGTGTGTTTGTGGGTTTTTTATTGTGTGTGTGTGCGCGTGTGTGTGCGTGTGTGTGTGTGTGGGTATGTATGTATGTATGTATGGGGGGTGGGAGCGCATCTGAGGGAAGGGGGTTTCCGTTCTCCTTCTGCATCGCAGTGAGAGACCCATGATGAGTCACTTTGGTATCCAACAAGGAGCAAGTATGAAGGAGGTGAAAAATGTGGATAATGGATTCAAAGTGTTTTTAATGGAGATAAGACAGAATGAACATGAATGTGAGACACAGACGTAAAACATGCAGGAACACCAGCTGACCTTGTATTAAATACATCTGATTTTCATGACATTCCCAAACAAACCCCTGGGTGGTTAACATGTGTGATAGACATGAAATTATGACATGACAGTGATGATGGTTAAACAACAAAAACAAAAACCTACTCAAATATGGATATTTCTGAATGGTAATGGGAACTAAAGCTAGACAGAAGAAATCCTGATAAAGAGGTAGAAAGCGGGAGAGATTTGTATATACCTAGAATTCTAGTGAAAAAACATTGACACTTCTGAGCTTTGCTCATTCACTGTTGCACAGCAATACACAGCTAATACTTGGATATTCACCACTTCACTAATTAAAAAACAATGACAATTTTAAGAAAAAAATACTGACATATTGACAGACAAAATGAGAGAATGTCAGATGAAATGATGGAGCGGGAGGTTGCTGGATCATTGGTGTGGGTCTGGTGCTGGACGCTGGACTATTTACAGGTCCACGGGATAAAGCTTTTCCTTCCGTATTTTTGGTTTTGGTTATTTTTTGGTATATGGGTTTTTGGTATGGTTGTCTTTTGTCACTGTGAGTCTTTTAAAGTTCACCTCTATCATATTTTTTTGGTTTAAAGTTCTCCAGACTGGTCAGAGCTGATGTCCGACTGCCGTTCTGCAAGAAATAAAAGTTTTTAGTTTTGCTATTTTTGGCTCAAGGATCATTAATAATCAGCTCTTTCCTCTGGTTCCTGCAGCTCTTAAACCAGTGTCTATTGTCCTTTCTTTTATTTCTTTACACTCTCCAGAGAAATAGAGAGAGAAAAAAAAAACAACGGTGGAGAAGTGGCTGCGCTCAGTTGACGTACCACTAGACCTCCAGGTGAATTTTTGGTTTACATGTAAATCTCTCCTCTTCACTTTATCTTGTCTTCACCTCTGTCTCTTCATCTCTCCCCTCTTCCACTTTGTGTATTTTTGGCATCAGGAGAGCGGGAGAGAGCAAGAGAGAAACAATGAAAGACAAAAGACGAAGGAAGAAAGAGAGACAGAGATGCTTTGGTTGTGATGGGAGGTTTCAGTTCCTCCTCCTGGTCCTGTGATTGGTTTCCTGGAAGTGTCACTCAATCTTGGCCGCTCCCCAGATCATGTGGGCTGTGTAGCAAGTCGCTGGAAGAGCAGGAAGAGTCAGGGCTCGAGCAGGGGGAGGGACTCATGCCATCCGGGAATAAAGGCCTGCCGGATTTGGAAACGATCGAGTTGCCCAATCCCAGAGCTGTGCCCGCTGCCATGGGCAACAGTGAAGGGTGGTTAAGGAAGAGAGAAGAAGGGAGTCCTGACCTTTGTCCTCCAGAACCACCAATCAGCACCTTGCTGCCACCTTCAAGACTGGAAATGGTGGTTTGACCACCACTGGCTGCCAGAGCTGAGAGAAGTGGGAGACAGATGAGTCATATTTAAGAAGAATAGCAATCTTATTCACAAAATAGCATGAGAAACAGAAGAATGAGATTTAAAAGAAACGAAATGAAAAGCAACAACGGTGCACATACATCACACAGAAAGCAAAGCACGCCACAGCACCGCACACTGACATGAGATGATTCCAACAAACACACTCATCATTTCATTTCATGTTCCTTTTCTTTTGTTCATCATTTCCCTCCCCATTTATTCCTCTCATTCCCCTGCTACTGCCTGCTTTCCCACAAACCTTGAATTGTGGCGATTGGGTTGCTGCCACGCAGGACTTGGTTCATTCCTGTGTTAACTCCAATCACCGTATTCCTGAGTCGTGCACACAAATACGCAAGCGTGCGCACACACAAAGACAAACAGCAGGGGGAAAGAAGAAGAGGAAAGGAAGAATACAGTAAAACGTCAAGAAGCATAAGAGATGGCACGCACTGAAAAACAAAGCATGTTATCTGAAGTGGGAAACTAACCAAAAAACTAACCAAAAAAAAAAACAAAAAACAAAAACAAAATTAGTCAGAATTTAATTAGTCACAAGCTGATTTTGCTTTCTTCTAATAATAGATTTCAAGAAGGAAATGATCTTACATATCAGGTCATATGTCTTTTATTGGACTATAAACAAAGTGTGACAGTGGGTTATAATGCTGTTATGTGTTTGTACTTGGGACTAGGTGACTTTTGCTTTCATCTTGAATGGTTAACTGTAATAGTATGACTGTGTGTGTGTGTGAGACTGTGTGTATGTGTGTGTGTGTGCGCACAGTCTTTTTAGATTGTATTCACCTCAGATTTGCAGCAAAATCGGTGATGTAGTTAGACACGTCACCGTTCTTGTTACGCCACGAACTGTGGACAGGAAAGCCATATACACACACATACACACAGACATTAACTATCATTACTGGCCAGCAAAACATTACAGCTTGTGCATTTACAGTATGCACTGTGAGTCAGAGTTTTTGAAACACATGCATATAGGTGTGTGCATACAGTAAGTACTGTATGTTTCTACTAATATACTGTATATGTGGGAGTATGCTGTGTGTCCATTCATGTGCATGGGTGTGTGACACTAATTATTAGATTGTGGTAAAAAGAATTCTCCAGCATTTTTCAGATTAA
The DNA here is from genome assembly GCF_027358585.1 of Pangasianodon hypophthalmus. NCBI lineage: Eukaryota > Metazoa > Chordata > Actinopteri > Siluriformes > Pangasiidae > Pangasianodon > Pangasianodon hypophthalmus. The sequence goes on from NC_069710.1 coordinate 24,417,792, forward strand.
TTTCTATCCATCAGCAGTGTATGTACAATAACCATAAACAAGAATATCAACACGTTTCTATCCTATACTGTGAAAAGAGCAATATAAAAATTTACTTATAACTCATTTATACAGAATTGGCCATGCTGTCTGAGTGGGAGGGAAGGCATTCTCTCTCTCCCCCCTGTCAATCACAGAAACACTAACCAATCATGGGTGTCTGTGAGCTCATGTATGTGGAAGAGGGTAGATAGCTCTTTCCTCTAAGTGTGTTACACTGCCCTGTGATGCAGTATGAGCAGCAGTTTGGCTGGCTTTACGTGTCTTGTAGGAAGCATGTGATAGCCTTCACCCTCCCTGGTTGGTAGCTGTTGTATGATAGGGGAGAGCTGACTCTTGGGTGGGAATTGGCAGGTGACCAAATTGGGGCGAAAATGGGAATTTTTTTTAAACCCTAATGGCAATATGACAATATAATATTGATACTGTATAAATTATGTCACAGTACACTTGTCTGAGATATTGTGCATATCAAGATATCTTTGTATTAACTTTTTTAATGTGGGTTTTTTTTTTTTTTTTTACAAATTACAGATTGACTGGAAGCAGCTGATCTGATGTTAATATTGTTATGCCCACAACAACCACCCTTATACTTTTATTATAAGTGGTTTCTGTCACATGCACACGGTACTGTACACATGGAACAGATTAGTTTGAATATGCTAGAGTGTTAGTGTGTGTGTTTATATGCATGTATGCACAGGTGTGCCTGTGTGTCTCACCCTGTGTTCAGATTTAATGCGTGAGTGGCAGGAACAGGGCTGGCGTCACTGCGAGGAGATGGAGTCACAGGTGAAGGGGTGGAGCTTGAGGAGGGACCAGTGGGGGTCAAAGGACAAACCGAGGGCATGGTGGTTGCTGTCAAGCGATGAAGACAAGGAAGGTTTTAACTCATTTCAGTAATAATTGAAATGTTATCTAACAGATTTAAGAGACTAGTCTCTCCTACCTGCTGTGCTGAGACTGGTAACAGGTTGGGATGGTCCCTGACCTTGCATCTGAGGAGAAATAGAAGAGAGGGAGTGAGAGAGAAAGAGAAAGAGGAGGAAAAAGGAGACAGGGACTATGTCACTAGTGTGCCATCTCTAACTTTGCTTTGAGAATCACCTGATCTAGACTTTACTCCTTAGGTAAATGGTCTATACCACTTCATTAGGTACATGTATTTTATTGGTAGAGCTACTAGTGAGTTACACTACCAGAATCATGCAGTTTGTCATATCAGGCTTTATTCGCTATTCTTTCATTACTGGCCTGTTTTATTGAATAATATAATTCATCTTTATACCTGTAAACCTATGGCGAAGTATGTGTGGTGATTTTTGGAGTTATGTGCCTATATACACTGGAATAGGAATAATTCATAGACAAAATACTCAGCTTAACACACTTCTCAGAAGCAAGTGATTCATGAAAAAGGCCAAGAAGAGGCCCAAAGTAAGTGGTTCACAAAGACTATCAATCATCCAAATCCTGGTTATAACATTTGTGTCAAAAATACACTGATTACAATTCACAATTGAATTCACAATTCACAAGTTTATAACCTATTAGTACCTAATAAAGTGCCTTCTGAGTACACATTAGCACTGAACACCGAATGGAGAGATGTTAGCAGCAAGTGTGCTTGGTTATTGTTAGGTTATGGTTTCGGTGGACTACGATCTGGTAAAGGCAAGCAATGACAAATGGATTAGACCATGTTCAGGATTTTATGGGAGAACGACCTGCCAGAAGAAGGCTGGTATAATCTGCGCATGCAGGAGAAACAATCACAGGGCCATTAGGGGTGAGCGTGTGGGTGTGAGGATCAGGCTGGGCCGTACCATGTGCGGGCTGTAGCAGGGGGGTTTGTGTGTGGCAGGCTGGGGTTGGCTGGGCAGGGGAGGGGTGGCACTGGAGGGGTTAATACGTTTCTCTTTCTGTCGACGGTTGCAGAACCAGACGCGGATCACCTCCTTCTCCATATTGAGCTGCTCAGCGATGAGTAGAATCTCCTCTGAGGTAGGCTTCTGGTTCTGAGTGCAAAGAGTGTGACACAAAAGCACAGTTTAATTGGGACATTACTATGCATTCCCAACATGCCTCACACTTTTAGTGACAGGGCTATGACAGTCACACCCTTATGCTATATTGGAATAAGGTTACTAAAACAGAATAATTACATTGTTTTCATAAACTACTAAAGACTAAAAGTGGTTCTCTTAACATGCCTTCAAGGTTCAAAATAATTATTATAATTAATATTGTTTATTCCCCAGTTTTCCTGATCAAACCACTGCAGATAAGTGTTATATGTCTTTAAACATTTGAAACAGTAAAAAAAGATATGCATTGTGAAATGTTTGTGTAATGCAAAAGAAAAAAATTCCTCTATTTTATAATTTTATTTCCCAAAAAAAAGATGTACGCTTATCAACAAGACAACAATCCAAAACATTTTTTTTAAAGAAAGAAAAATATTTATAAAACAGATATTAATATATAATATATAAATATATACTGTATATTTTTGAATCATCAAAAAAATAATAATTATATTTTTTGGGGTTTTTTTTGCTTTCACCTCTTGGCCTCTTTTTGGGCGTGTAAACACTTACACTCAGTGGTAGCAACATGGTACAGTTATCGTACAATGGACATTTCTAACCACCACTTTTTTCTTAGATTTGATAAATTCCAACTTTTCTGTTAACATCAGATTGGGAAAACTGTGAGATTGTGAGAACATAGCATATAACATGATCAAGCAAATATTTTTGTACATAGTGTTAGTTTAGGTCGAGCTGCGTTGATCTGCAGTAAAGTCACTAAACATTGCCCAAATGTTACTCGTATGTTCATTGTCTCACCGTGCTGAAGCTGCGCTCTAAAGCCACGCGCACATTGGTCTCGATGCTGGTGCGTTTCTTGCGGCGACGGGCAGGCAGGCCCTCAAAGCCCAGAGACGGTGAGGACAGAGAGCTGGGACTTGGCAAGGTACTGTCCATCGACATGGTCTCTGCACAAATTAGCAATCAGATGATCAACAACCATCTTTAACCAATATATGACTTTACTCTTTGTCATATACATATCATTATCAATAAGCATCTACAATAAGCAGGTGCTTAGCACAAATTCATTAATACACAACATCTTAAACTCCAGGAACTTTCAGTGAGTCCCAACTTGCAATCTTCACTCTTGTAACTACATAGCTCACTGTAGTTACTGAATAATTCATAGTAGTTAATTATACCTTATACTTTAATACTGTCAGTTCACAATAAATTAGTGAAGTGAACTAAATTTCTTCTGTTTCATTTCTTCGAGTGTTTTAGGTGTGTGATGGTGCTGTTACCTGCATCGGTGAGCCATTTCTCCAGGAGAGGTTTGAGTTTGCACATGTTCTTAAAGCTGAGATTGAGGGCCTCAAAGCGGGAGATGGTGGTCTGACTGAAGTCATTCCCATACAGCTTGCCCATAGCCAGTCCCACATCACCCTGCAGACAGAGAGAGAGAGAGAGAGAGAGAGAGAGAGAGAGTATACATGTAGCCATTACAATACACAATCAAGAGTGTAAAGGCAAGTCAATCCGAGTCTGCTGTCTTGTTTGATGTCACAAATTGTTTAAATGGATGACGATTACCTCTCTACATAGTTCTAGGTTGTGTTCAAATGCAGTCTCGTGTTTTGAAAATTTAGTCAGGACCCATGAGGGCCCCCATCACATAAAGACGACGGCTAGGGAATTTCCCCCTACAGTCACAAGATCAATGACTGCAGTGCTCAGTTCTGATAATTACTATATATGAATATTTCTCTTTTTTTGCCTAATACAGATAACTGTCATCTTGTCAGTTTCCAAGAAGTGAATGGACTATTAAATACAACTGTCTCCTTTTTCAACCAGGGGTTTTTTTGACTTAAAGTAACCGAATTTTTGCTGGGTTTTACATTTAGTCTAACAGGTCTATGCAAACACAGTCCATTAAACAGACATTCAAGAAAGCATTCACACCACCGTAGTGACTAGTGATATGAACTCCGATATGAACTCCTGTTCGATACTGATAGCTCTTAGATGAACATTTATAAGGTTACCCTGCACACACTTGCGTCCAACAAACTGACTCCGGGACTCTAACAAACTCCGGGATTTATTTTTTAAAAAAATGGATACAAAAGCAAATCTTCATCTTTAACTTTATTATATATTAATCCTGAAAAAAGAAAGCTCTGTATACACATATCATTTTATACTGCCTCATGTAAAGTGTAGAAACCATGCAAGGTAGGTGGTTGTTTAGCAATAGTTGTGTTTCTAAACAGTCTGCCACTGGAATACAGAATGTACAGATTGAAAAAGCTGAATTCCTTGCTGCTTGATTTAGTTGTCTACTGCCATCTAGTGTACTGATAGCTGCAGTACATTATCCTTCTATCCCCCTATCCCCTACCCTGCTAACCAGCAGGAATTTCATACAAGGTCACAATGTGACTATACATAAATAAAATATGGTAGTGATTGCTTTGGATTTCATACAGCTCTATTATTTTTATGTCAACACATTGTGTGTGTTTGTGTGTTATTCTACCTGTGTGAATCCAAGTTTGATTCTTCTCTGTTTAAAGGTGCGGGCAAACTGTTCGAGCTCTTCCAGGTCACTTGGCTCCTCGGCATGAGAGGTCACAGGGGTCACCGTACTGACACTGCTCTCCATGACCTTTTCTCTCTGGTAGAGAAATACAGACACAATGAACCTAACCAGCACATCTCGTGCTTGGTGTCTGTATACAGGCCTAAAGATCTTGCCTTACCTGTGCTTGAAGACCGAGCGTAGGAGGAGCAGTGAGGAGACCCCCCTGGTTTTGCTGAGGTAGTGGAATCAAATTTGGTGTCGGTAGCAGCCCTGAGAGAGAGAAAAAGAAAATCAAATTTGATCAGTACAGTCTCAGAGAAATGTTTGTCTGTTCCAGATGTGCTTATGAAAATTGGTATGTATTAATGAGACTTGTATATATCCAGTGCAGAGAGCGAGGATCCCACCTTGCTGCCCTTGCTGTGCCTGTGGCAGAAGGAACTGTGCAGGCGAGGGCAAAGGATGCCCCGGGACGAGGACCAACTGCTGCAGCTGCAACAATTGCTGGATGTCCTGAAGAAGACAAGGACAATAGGTGAGTTTCACTAAAAGTTAGTGAAGGTTAATGTACTGATTGAGTCTTCAAGATCACAAGTCAGACTTGTGGCTGCAAAATCAGTCTAAGAAAACAACTGGTCACTGCCCCACTAGACGCTGGTACGAGGGCTCTGAAGAGAGTCTAGTCTAACTGGTGATAATGCTGTTCTCAAGACTATAGCTGAGTGCAAAGTGATTTATTTATTCATATATAAAAAGTTGTTATTGAGCTTAATGGCATGTTAGATGCAAGGAAGGTGACAAATCAGAACACATGGGTTTGTGATGACTGGGTCTGAGAAGAACATGGTTAAGGAAAGCCTGTGACTGTGTGTACCTGGGCAGTGAGCTGGATTGGTTGAGATAGGGTAAGCTGGTGAGGAGGGGGCAGGACAGGAGCAGCACTTTGCTCCTGAGCACTCTTTGATTGGCCCTGCAGCTGGGGCAGAGCCGCCTGCTGATTGGCCTGCTGCTGCTGCTGCGTTTGCTGCTGATTGGCTGCGTGAGCTGCCTGTGACTGCTGCACGGCTGCGGCCAGAAGCTGCGCTTGCTGGAGGAGCAACTGCTGCTGAGCGGGCAAGAGAGCAGTCAGCTGGAGTGAGACAGTAAAAGGCAAGAAGGAAGTCAGGAGCAGAGGAAGAGAGAGTGCAGGGGAAGAGAAAAGGAGAAATCCTTTAGTAAGGAAAAAGAACTGGAAGTGCAAGAAGCGCAAGAAAAAAAAGCAGACACAAATCCAACAGCTGCATACAGTAGGATCTGAATGTCTGGGTCCCCCACTAAAAGAGTTTTTAGCTTTTTGAGAAAAAAAAGGCCTAAAATTGAAAGTCCCTTGTTCACACCTTATTTCCTTCCTTTTGTTTAAAAATATTATCACATATACAGTAGTATTTCATTTAATGCTAATGCATGCTTTTAACGCTAAAACGTCCAGATGGTTAGTACTATAATCTATGCTTTATAGGTATTTATTCTAATGCTTTCTGTAAATATTGAAATGTGTCTTTACATTTATCAGTAAAAATGATATAAATTGTTTCATGAATATAACTAATCAATGTTATATTAGTCTTCTAATTAGGTCTTCTTGCATACACATACAACTCTTACATTCAATTCTGGGTGAGGAAGCATGATGGCGGTAGAAAGCTTAGCGTGAACTAGACTGAACAGACATCGCAACCATAGAGTGAAGAAAGAGTGTGTGTGTGTGTCTGTGTGTGTCTTACTCCTGCCAGCTGGCTTCCTGTCAGCATCAGCTGTGTGTGTGAGAGGGGTGTTTGAGTGGGCGTGGCCTGAACTGAAGCTGGAGACATCTCTCCACACTCCTCCACCTTGGCCTGAGAAGGAAAGGGAAGCTGTTTTTGCAGCTGTACACCATCTCAAGCACATTCTCTCAGATACACTCTTCGGAATTCAGACTTAATGTGCGATTATGCACGCTTCAAAAAGCACTCTGCAGTGATGCCATGTTATCAATGGAAACTTGCAAGGCCAATCAATATCACAGGGCCATGATATATCAAGGCCATATTAGGGTCTTGCTTTCAGTTCTCCTCAGCTTGAAAGTATCTTATATAAGAGCAGTTTTGTTGCATGATTTCTACAGGCACACCTAGCATGGTTCAAACGTGCTATTTCAGAGAGGTTAACTGTTCCAAATTTCATATGATTTGTTAGGATTGAACATCCTGTGAAAATCAGCCTTAACCACATGAGTCCTTCCCTCAGAAATACTGTAGCATTTGAATGTGCAGGTATTGAGATTTCATAAGTCAGAGAGGAATATTGTTCACTAAGGTTGCTAATTATGTTGGATCCATGTTGTTTTTGCACACTTTGGGCAAAATTTAGGACATTTCTGTGGACAAAAAGCATATTTGCCTGAGAAATCTTGTCCCATTTCTTACATCCCAGTTCTGTGCATGTACACTCTTAATGTCACACCACTTACAGGATATTTAACCCCAATTAAGATGAAATACAACAGACTGAATTTTACCCATTAGAAATAATAACAACTCAGATGTGACTATTACAGCTGATGTGTAATTACACATGGAACCTCATATAATTAAGAAAGTCAATACAAAACTAGTTAAATCCAAAATGTTTTGCTCTCATAGAGTCAAGGAATTACTTGATATAAGTACTGCTCTAGAGTGAAACTCACAAAAGTGCAGTCAAGAAGACAGAAAATTCTACCACTAAAATAGAAATGAAATTTAATCATGTAGGATTATGAGAATGTCACTGCGCTTCCAGCGTACACAGTTCATAAAGGGAATGAAAGGAGCTGTTTTGATTTTACCTACTTTAGATAGATAATCTATTTATTCTGACCAAACTCATTTTTATTCAATTCAATTCAATTTTATTTGTATAACGCTTTTAACAAGGGACATTGTCACAAAGCAGCTTTACAGAAATATATAAATAAATTTTACAATTATATTACTGTTCACTGGATAATCAATGCTTATTAATATTCCAACAATACATCTGCCACATCCACATGTACCAACGCTGCAATCACCTCATTTAGCATTTGCATTATGGTCATTTATAGGCTACAGTTTTGTCTACAAGCTTACAGTATATGAGAATATTCCAAATCCAGTGAAATAATTTCCAACAGGAAACAGACTAAATAAATACCATTAGTTACATAATGCACATAAGCAATGTGTGCAGCACACCACATACTCACTCATCAAAATCTATATGTTCTACTGATCATGGGATGTGTCGATTAGTTTAGTCTTGACTAAATTCATGTCCCAGAATTCCAGTGTGTCCTGTAGCCATTAGTACTTTGATTTAAGGTTTGACGTAGGTTTCTTCCTTCCTGATTTCCTGATTCATAGTCCCCTTTGTATCTATCTTTTTTTTTTGTGTCTAGGCTTTATATCAGATTTCAGCTTTTGCACAAACATCACATACACACTTACATATGATTCTACATATCTGTGAATCAACATGCAAATCAGCCTGAGATGCAGGGAAAAAGAACACACACGTTTCAAGTGAGTCATTTACCTTGTTGTTGGCACTTAGTGTTGGAGAGAGTGAGAAGGGGCTGATTTTCATTGGCGGAATCTATTGGAAGGAAACAGGTTAGCCAAATGGAAAAAATGCAATCATCAAAATTATAGTAAAACCATTACTTTAAAATAAAGGCCTACCTGATTATTGGAGTCTGAACCATTTCTCTCTGAATCTGAAATGGATACACAGGTAGAGAGAGAGACATGAAATATCAAAACCAGCAGCTGACCTAACATACTTCATGACTGACTTTCTCACTCACACATACACACGCGCGTTAACATACCTCCTGTATTCTCCATCGGAGAGTCTTCGACCTCTATTGGCTTTGACATTCTGATATCTACAGAAGAAAGACAAAGAGCGTAATTAGATGTCAAAACTTGAAGAATTTTAAGAAGAGCGTTATCAGTAGATAAAAATGACTTGCTGTTCAGAGATAAGGGTAGCAATGATAGAGAGAGTTTAAAAGCCAAGAAAAAACACCGTCACTGCAAAAAGAAGTAATTTGAAAGAAAGAAAAACAACAGAAAGGGAAAAACCATTTAAGTGTCTCAAGGCAAACCAAAGCAAGAGAATGGATCCCCAGTTTCCAAGTTACAACACTCAAGAAACCTGAGCTCATCTCATACTGACTCCAAATTACACACAATTCTCATAACAGCGAAGAGGGGCAAAGTATGGGCAGATATGGGAAAACACAAGTGCATTTCACACGCACTTATGAAGCACATCAACTCAAGAGAGCAATTCAAGTTTGTGTTCCCACTGAGGCATAAAGAAAATCAGATTCCGTGCCATGGCGTTTCATTTACACAGGATTTCCATTTTGTGTACTGATCTTAAAGGACATACAATAAAATTACAAGCAGAGATGTGGCGCTATACAGTGGACATATACCTTGATAATAAATAATTTATATGATTAAACCACAAGTATTATTCAGTAGGAAAATTTTATATGTGTCACAACCTTTATTGTACTAAAAGATTTTAAAATTGTTGCCTATTTTTTAAAGGACAGAAACGATAGAAGAATTTAACTGCCCTTGCTTTTGCAGTAATTTGTAATTTAAAGTCATCTTGTAGATATTAGCTTGTATGATTACTTGAGGTGCTGCTGTAGTTAGACGTCGAGGAAAAGATCATATTTGGGAAATGATTTCATATACAGCTGTCCTAAAATGATTGATAGTGTATTTAATTTGGGGCATGTGGAGTCACATCATGGGCTCTTTATCTGAGGCCAAAAACAAACTTACACATAAGATTTACTTTTTTTTTGTTTCATTTTAAAATGAGGTGAAAAAATATTTGGAAGGACAAATAATACATATACTGTACAGTCAGATGTAAAATAAAGTGTGTATGTAAGATATATAAAGTAAGGTGTGTACAGAATTAATTAATTAATTAAATGTATTTACTTCACTGTTTGAAATAAAGAATTTAAAAACAAGGATTTTATATTTTACATAGCACAACATACCCTGATTCTCATTATTAGATGCAGAACAGTGTAGAATGAACAATTCTAACAGTACATACTCTGTGTTATATATAATTAAAATAAAGTTATGTCTATCCACAAGAGGAAGTAAAATTTCTGCATACATATATATTTGATGAAGTCTGAGAAATAAAAATGGTCTCTGTTTAAAATAAACACACCTCCATAAGACACACATTCTCACACGCACAACTTAAACGTAGTTTCTCATACAGACACACTCACTTCCCTTTTGTGAAATACATGCAAATAACCCCAACGACTGACTAATTATATCGGCCACCTGCATATTAAACGCTTCCCTACCCCGCTAGCTGTCTTTCACTATCCTTCCACACATTTCACTACTGATTCTCATTTGAGCCTTTTTTCACACTTGGTCCTCCACAGGAGTGGACAATGTTCTTAGACGTTATACTTAAGTGAAAGTATAAATAATGTGTCAAAGTCTTCCTCAATTCAAAGTGGAAGTATTCAGGCAAAAAAGTGAAAATGAAGAGTTGCTGTTCTGAAATGTACTCAAGTATTAAAACCTATAAAGCAAATATCTTTACCTGGTGAAATTATGAATGTTATGGTTTCATGATAAAAAGTACTTTATTACTTATCTAAAACTATTAGAAGATTACTTTTGTTTCAAAGCTATATGCCATTCAAAGTTTTTTATTTATTTTTTAATAGAAGTTGACGTAAGACTGAAGAAGTTAGTTGCCTAGTTAATTTATGTTAGCTACTGGCATCAATGCTAGTCTAGCCTGGCATTAGCAAAGAAAACTTAGTTAAATATAGCTAGTTAATGTTACTAAATTAGCTAAACTTACCTGTACATTCTTTTTTTAATTAGATGTAGTTGTTTAGATGCATTCTAAAGAAAGAGACACCTTAATTGTAAGTCTTTGCTTACTCCAGCATATTGAAACAGAGGTAAGACCAGGGGCGCTCATCCTTAAGTTCCACGCTCCAGTCCGTTGGCTTATCCATATTCAGACACACACAGATAGCTATAGTGCTAACCACATTGTGTAACATGAGAAGGTCATGACCAGTGATGAACTGTCACGATGCTTGATAGGTTTTTTCTAGATTGGTGAACTTGACTGGGTGCTAAAATCAGCCTAAATAGTGTACAGTTACTGGCTGGATGAGAGAAAAAGAGACCTTCCTGATTTATAAAGAGTACTTTGAAGGTCTACATAAAATGTTAGCAGTAAAAATGAAGTTCGTTTCTTCTTGGAAATGTAATTAAGTAATGTACAAGTATTAAATTTCACTAATACTCAAGTAAAGTACAAATATACCAAAATAATACGTAAGTATAGTAACAGTACTTTTAGTACAGTTACTAAGGTATTATTCACCCCTGGTCCTCTGTTTGACACTTATAAACCAGGTTCTGGTCCTCTAGAACGCTAGAGAATCTATAATTTTGTCTCAGTGGTAGAACTCACTACTCACATTTATCAAAGTTATTATGCTTATAAACAATGTCATCTGTAATCTAAGGAAAATGGGTCTATGGGTGGAAAATTTAACACTACTACTACTACTACTACTACTAATAATAATAATAATAATAATAATAATAAACTCTGTCTGGCTCCAATAAATAGCTAAATGGAAAAAATGCAATCATCAAAATTATAGTAAAACCATTATTGTACATATTTAAATAAAATGCTTAATTTTTAGAATAGTTTGTTCGTAAAATAAGTCTGTTCTGAGGAGGTCAGTGAAACTTTTTTTACATTAAAGTGGTCCCTGTTTGTAAACAGTTTGAGAACCGCTGCTCTAGAAGATGCCAGGAGTGCACAGCAGTGAGTGATAAACATAGAACTAGGTATAAGAGTGAAACAGTACGGAAAAAGTCATGGTGTAATGAAGCGGATTACTCTTGAGTATGTTATCAAAATGATGCAGAAATACTGTGTGTTTATACTTGAGCTCTGTTGCAAAAAAAAAAATCTGCTCTATCTATATTTGAATTAAGTACTGATGTGTGCCATTATAGCATTCCTTATTACTGTACACCATCATACTGCTATATCATCACAAGCCAAACATCAACACATGATGGAGATAAGACTATTAACACTGATGGACGTTTGTCCTTGATATGTCAGTCATCTTAATGTTTTTGAATGTTTTTTTTTTTTTTTTTTGCAGATAATGCACTTTTCCATTAAAATATCATTTTGGAAAGGGAGGAAGTGTGGCTGGAGGAAATCCCCGCCACTGTCCCCTGAGTCCTCAGGCCACACTCGGAGTAAAGGCAGAAGTCCTGACTTAGTTTGGGGTTTAGAGAGAATTTTGGACAATATTTTGAGATTACGTCACAAACAGATTATTTTTTATATATGTGTATGTGTTTGCAGACTGTGATGCTGACTCAGAGGATCTCAACAACATCCCAAAATTTCCAAATATGCCTCATATTATTGTGTGCGGCAGCCATTTTCACAAGCAAATCGTTAGTAGAAAGGGACGTATTGAGGTCATTAGCTATACACTGATTTTAATGTAAATTATTCTGGGTTACAGTACTCACTAATTTAAATGTTACTTGGTTAACTAATAATTTGTCAGAGTTCAGTCACATTGTGTGTTTGTTGATAGTGGTCTAGTTTCATATGAAGTGATTGTGGAGTACATACATGATGGGGTATGTGTATAAGAGGTCTAGAGCTTGTCTCTCACTTCCCTCTCTATTTCCCCTCAGGCTGGGGGGAGCACAATGTGCTAAACCAAACCCTTACTGTCAGAAAGGCTATTATTAATCTACTGCACGCCACTAAACACACTAATATTAACACTCTTATATTCTTCCAGTAGAATGTTTCTCCTCTACATTGCAAATATAGGCTCAAATTCTACCATTGTGGGGTGTTTCTACTGACTGATGTATTACAGTAGCTAAATAATGCTATGACTACACTTAACCTTACCTGTGTAATGCAAAAGAAATCTTTTACCTCTTTTAGTTTTTTAAGTGCAAATATACAAATGTAAAAGAGGCAAATGTCCAAATGTCCCAAACACAAATCAAATGCCCCAAAACTCACTATAATCATGGGGACATTTGGTTCCCCCTACATAATATTAAAAAACATACACCACTCATACACAGTTAAGTTTATACAAAGCCACATCTATTTCTTGTATTATCACTTCATCATACACCACATATATGTCACCAGAACATTCAGCATGTCTGTGTGTGTGTGTGTGTGAGAGAGAGAGAGGGGGAGAGACAGAGAGATACTTATACTTCAGAGGAAAAAATTATTTGACTGGTGCTTTAAGTCAACATTTTAGATCAAAATATTTAGTTATAATTAACATTCTTTCTGTTCTTTCTCTTTATTCATTTGCATGCCAAGGTTATCATCTGCAAAGTTTAACCTAATCTTCTAAACTCTAAGGAACCATTGACATTTCCACACTTTTCTTTCATCACTTTTAGAATGTCATGTTTAATAAATCATTCTGCGCATTTGCGCAGTTAATGAATAATATGCTATATGGTTTGGAAATACAGTATACATATCACAATACATAGTATGTGTATGGTCTACTGTCCAGCTTGGACTCAGTGCTGGAGATGAGGAGGAAGTACAGAGACAGGGACAGAGGAAACACTGCGTCCTCCACACACATACTCACACTCGACTCCTACTCTGTCACACTCACATAAATGCGTTCCAACACACTTAACTCCTACTCCCTCACATGCATACGTTCCAATATTGTAAGAGCATACAACCACCAAGCAGGTCATCACTCACAAACACATACACAAAACTACGGTAGCACTTGATATGTTTCTGTAAAAGATGTGGTATACTGCATTAGTCAGTTAAATCAAGTCACACATACACAGAAGTGATGGTGTTAACTGGTTCTCTCACCTAGAATCAAGCTGTCAGATTTTTTTCACCCTATAAAAGGAGTTTGGCCTATAGTTTTACTAATTTTGGATTTGACTAATTCTACCATCACTCCTTATAAAAAAGTGTTCACATTTCTTTCTCTGTATACACATTACAACATTACGTACAATACAAACTCCAAACTCATCTCTATTTATTACCACACTCTATCTATTACCACACAAAAAGGGGGTTTTGGGTGTTCTTTGGACAATTAAGGATTCTTAGCTTCCTCAAAGGTCCTACTTGGAATCCCCTGTAACAGGGAAACACTGCTGTAGGCCTCTACAAAGATCCATGAAGGGTTTCCCCACAGCAACAAAATGAAGAGTCTGCACTGTCAGCAGTGTGCAGTATACATGTATACCCATTCATACTCAACACACATGCCTTTATTACTTGTGAGCAACATGACTGAACACAACTAAACAAGTTCGTAAATCAATGTAATTGTAAATTTAAACCAAAAATCTAACCCAGTAGCAGTTATAACAGGAACTCTTAATCACCATCCTTGTTAATAGGATTTATAAGCAGTTTATCAAAACTCTTCCAAATAATTACGACTGATATTAGAGGCCTAATACCCCAAACATAAGCAAAGATACAAAAGACTTTAAAATGTAAAAAGTATGTTTTACAAATACATTAGGCTTACCCACATTTTAATACATTTAGATCTATCTCTCTGTCTCTCTCACTTGCTTGCTATCTCTTCTTGTACTAATTATTTGGAAAGCTTCTTAAACCTACAGCTGGCCAATAAATATTGGTCCTGTCCCCGTCCTGTCCCCACCACATTCAGCATATAACTGACCCCAAAAAAAGTCCAACCTGGTAACCACACAGGAAGCAAAGACACATACCTGGCAACCACAAATGGGAGTAATCCATCGCTGCTATAGGAGCCGTCTTTGTCATACTGATACTTATGTGTGCACTTGTTTCAACTCTCCCTCTCTCTATCTTTCTCTCTCTCTCTTTCTCTATATCTCGCTCTCTCTCTCTCTCTCTCTCTCTATCTCTTGTTTTCTCCTTCTCTCTTCCTTTTTACACATCCACACACCGCTCTCTCAGTCTTTCTCGGCCCCTGTCAGAGTGTGGCCAATAAGGAGGAACAAACTGATAACGTAAGGGGGTGAGGAAATTGCTCCCCACTCCTCCCTCCATCTCTCCTCCCTCTTCTCCTTCACCTCCTCTCTCCACTGTGCCCTCCCACACCTCCTCCCAGTGGCTGCCCACTTCCTGTGTTGAAGTGCACACTTCTGTAGACACAATCTAATATTTATAAAGTGAATTTCTGTGTTCACGTTATGTGACTCTTTACATATAGCCTCTTCTTAAAGATGGCACTCAGGACAGAGGAAGTGTTACAGACGTATGAAGTGGCAAGTAGGCCGGCGCGAAAAGACGACCGAAGAAGTGAAGGAGGAAGTAAACAAGTGAAAAACGGTGGGCAGCGTTGGGTTAGACGAGGAGAAAGAGGGGGCTGAAGGGTTTGAGAGTGGGACGGCCACACTGACGAACAAGATGAAAGGATAAACAGATGAAGAGATAGAAGCAAAAGAGGGGGAGCGCTTTTGTCACTGGAAATTGCTGGGGCTGCTGGAAAGAGTCACTCACGAGCCACAGTGATACACGGTCCTCACGCACACACACACACTCTCACTCACGCACATGACTTACTCTTTCTTACACTGGATCTCAACTGTGTATCACTTAGCATATCTGACATGACACCACACACTTAAAACCTCAGTGTAAACAGCAAGAATGAGGATGTGTGTTCCATTTGTAGCTTTGATTTTCCACTCTGACACACCTCTTGTCACGAGAGTTTGAAGTTCAGAGGACATAACCCTTTTACAGTAAAAAAGTCCTCAGAACAAGACATTCTTTAACATAGAGCCTATTTTAAACAAATATCCTTGTTTGTTTAGGGATTTTATTTAATGTAGTAGTAACATATACTCCTGGGGAAAAAATGGGCCAAGCCCAAAATGGAAAGTATTAATAAGACTATTTTAATGGTCTTAACAACACATCATTGGTCAGAAAATTAGCGAGAATTAAACAAATGCACTTCTGAGAGCTCCTGTGCCACCATTTGCTCGTTTACTTTTGCGGCAGTGAACTGTTTGTTTGGAGAAAAAGCTAGAAAGAGGGAAATTCACTTATATTCACTATAGTCGTCTTGTACACAAAGGTAAAATCATGATAATGATTAAAATGTTTGATGTAAAATTCAAACTAACACATGTCTGCGTGTACAAAACGTTCCAAAACTATCTTCTGGAATGTTTTTTTTTCTTAAACGATTAGTCATTATTCGGTTTTCTGCCACACCTGATGCAGCCCATCAAGGGCCACAAGGCTTAAACATTTAAAGAAATCAAAGGGAAAAGCTCCCATACTAACTTCCTTTATCTATTTGTTTAATTCTTGCTAATTTCCTGAACAATGATTTGTGGTTATTTTATGGTTGAGCCATTAAAAGCTTAATAATGAAGGAGTACACACGTTTCTACTTGCTGTTCACATAAGCCACAACTCAATTTAACCCGTGTTTATGACATTTTGGGCTTTCTTTTTTCCCCGGAATGTACAGACGGGTAAGACGTGTGAGGGTAATCCTGGCTAACTTACTTTAAACCATTACTTTTAGCTTCATTAAAATATCACGCCTTCAGCTGTTGGTTTATTATTCAGTTATTCATCACAAAAAAAATGTATCCATGATAATCTGTGTCATTACAAATTCTGATAGAAATCCTTTCCTATTGATCACTCCTTGTTTAGTTTAGTTTATGCCCACTATATGAATCAAAATTAATATAAATCTTTAATACTTTTAACAATACTTTATAACCAGGCGTTGGATTTGGATTATATAATCTTCCAGTGATTTCGGGGTCAGTGATGTGGGAACAGTACAATTCAAACTTTAACAGGGATAACATAGAAATGTAATTAAAGTAAGGTTTCGATAAATCTGTTCCTGCATTAAGGCTTTAATAAACTAAACTAAATAATAAATTAAACTGGATAAATCCAGTTGAGTGGCCACAGGTTAGGGTTTCAGCTAGTTTATCACAATAATATACCTTGTGTTTCTTTCCTAGCATTGGTAAATTGTTTAAATTGAAAACATTTTCCTTTAACGATAAAATCTATACATACGCAGCACTTTAGGACTAGCTTTACTGTATACATATATTTTGGAAATGAAAGCATTTCTCTCTAAGGAAACATGAATCATCACAACTATTTTCTCAGGTGTGCTATGTAATGATTTATACTTTCCGTCAAATCTTAGCACTGGAGGAGTTCACACGTTTCTACTTGCTGTTCACATAAGCCAAAGGTGAACTCAATTTAACCCGTGTTTATATGACATCTTGACATTACAAACATTACAAGCATTGACATTACAGATAACTAATCATGAGCAGCTGTTATTTCATTGTGGATTAATCATAAACAAATGCGGCATTAAAAGTGCCTTCATATTATTAGTCTGTTTCGTCAGTGACAAAGGCATGGACTTTTATCACCATCCAGGCCTTTTTCATCAGCACGGTAGGCCAGCGAGTTTTATCACCCAAAATTAATACCCATCATCCTATAGGGCTGTAGGACTCAAGTCCGGTCTTGAGCTGTTTTCTGTATTGACTTAGATTTGTCTTAGTCTTGGGCATTGGTTTCATTAAATATAGTCTTGTAAAACTAATGTTTGTATGCAAGGTTTTACTAGAAGTAATTCGTTCTTGAAAACATAGCCCAGTCATTAGCACAACACATAAATACAGCCAACTAGTTGACAGAATTAGCAAAATTGGTTCAAGTTCAACTAATTATTTAAGAACGGCGGTTGACATCGGCTGCTAAAAAATCTTGTTTACCAAAGGCAGGGTGAGAAACTATGCTTTTTCTTGTTTTGTCGTGAATTCGCAAATCATGCAGTAAAATAATAAAATGTATATTTATTTGTAATAAACAGATTTGGAGTGTGAACCCCGTTTTTTATGACTAGAGCCACATCAAATATCAGTGGCTTCCATATGCCCAATAAAACTACTAATGGTGACTTAATTATATGCCTAAATCTATTGTCCGGAAATATTCTGTGGGATTCTGGGTAATTTTCAAGGCAATTTGCAATTTCTTCCGCCATATATGAAACTGAAGTAAAGGCTTGGCCTCAAAAAAGGATGTGATGGTTTTAGGTCTCAATCCAGACTTCTCTTGCTTTCATTTGGACTTGATCTTGACTTGGCCTTGACCTCCTTATGGCTCGGTCTTGTCTTGATCACTGCTAGTCCTCTCCTTGGACTTGACAATGACGGTCTTGACTACAGCCCTGCATCATCCCATAACCCCATGATCCTGATTTAGTATTTTATAAAGTGTTATTAATGTATGTGGGCTCACAAAACTCACACTGGATTCAGATTAAATTATGGGGTTGTGGGATGCTGGATATTAATTTAGGGAATACTCCGGGCCTCACACACTTCATGGAGGCCTGGATGAATTCAATCATGTCCAGTATCACCAAGAGACTGATGGGAACTGATTATTATTCCTAATAACTGAATCATTTAAATACTCACATTGTGAAGTTAATGCTATATATTATTAGTTCATTATAAATTAAAGCCTTATAGACAGTTTCTCATGTTCTCCCTGTGTCTGCATGGGATTCCTCAGGGTTCTCTGGTTTCCTCCCACCTCTCAAAAGCAGTAGGTAGATTAGCTATGCTAAATTGCCCCTAGGTGCAAATGAGTATATGAATGTGTGTGCATGGTGCCCTGTGACGGACTGGAATTCTGTCCATGGTGTATTCCTGGGATTGGCTCAGTTTCCACCACCATGCTGACCAGAATAAAGCGGTTACTGAAGATGAATGAATTTACACATGAATGAATGAATGAATGTTAGCATGTATACATTCAGTTTTTGTTCTTTTAGATGTTGGTGTTATTGAAATACAACCATAAATTCTATATATTCATTCATGAATTAGGACTTGATTATGAATTAATGAGTAATTTAATGTGTAATCATTTAGTTTATATTTGCTATTAGTGTTTCAGTGAAATATTAGATGGTGATTAGAAAGCTACATGAGGAAGAATATATAAGTTGTTTATACAAGTACAGTATATTATCTAAGTTATAATCCAGGTAAATGTAATTCAGTGTGGAATTAAAAACCAACCAAAAACCCTAGACATTTTATTAACTTAATTGACCTTGACATTTTTTTTTATTATATGGTGAGTACAATAAAATGTACTCTAAATGTACAGTACTGTAATAAAGTAAATTATAAAATAATGTTTACTGGGAAAATTTATCCAAACACTGCTGTATGGCATGTCTGTGATGTTTGCCATTTAATGTTGAATGAGAGTGGATGAGAAGGTCTTGTGTTGCAGTACTGCGTGAACATCAGATGGGGGCAGCAGTGGATCTAAAATCCATCTGGAAATCCTAGACTCACTTTTCATCAAGCATTCATGTTTTTCACTGTGGACATAGAGTTTTAATATCAAGTGCTGCCTTGCTGAACATCGTAAGTGTAAGACCATTACCCTCTCAGTG